>NC_026004.2:43426511-43610307 GCF_000442705.2 Elaeis guineensis | reverse complement strand
CTAATCAAATCCGACTCAGGTTCAGCTATTGGTGTCGATCTTTTTATCTGTTGAACTTTGTTGGTGCAAAAATCTGCTTGCGTCGGAGAAGCTGGAGTCGGAGAAGTCGCGGTCGCCATCGGGACCTGCAAAGGAAGTCTAAATCGGAGGTGGGGTTGCTCCAGCAAGACCCTCCGACGCTCAAGTCAGTTCTTTGCCTCAACAAGAATGGAGTGCTCGAACGTAGAATTTAGCAGAGTTTTGAAATAAGAAATGAGCTTATCGAATAACGTATCTGGGTCCCCCTTTTATAGGCGGAGGAAGCAACGGATTGATGGCGACGTTTGTAACCGTCTAGCAGTGGACTGCCCGGGGTCAGGTGGAGTTTGCTGCGAAGCGTAGTGGAACGGACCCGTGGCTATCGCTGGGGCATGCCACGTGGAGTCTGCCGCATGAAGTGGGGCGGCGTTTGTCGTCGTGACTTGCCAGTGGATGGGAGAATCGCACAGTATCCGTTGCAGGAGGTGGAGCAGGATCGTGGCCGTTTATCATGGCTGGTCAGGTAGTAATGGAGCCGTGCGGGATCCGTCATAGGGAGTGGAGCAGTGCTGCGATCGTTACTGCGGCCTGTCAGGGAGTGGTGGAGCTGCGCGGAATCCGCCGCAGGAAATGTAGCAGAATCCTGGCCGCGATTGTGGCCTGGGAGTGCTGATCTGTCGGCTGAAGTTCGGCAGTTGTCGGAGTCCGACCACCGTAGAGGTCCGGACGAAGACTGTCTGCAGCCGTTGGAATCGAGGACGGGGCCCAGCTCTCACAAAAGTTCGGGCGAAGTCTTCCTGTAATCAAGGTTAAAGGCGAAGTCCGACTCCCGTAGGAGTCCGAACGGGGCTTACCAGCAGTTGACGCTGAGGACGGAGCTCGGCTCCCGTAGGAGTCCGGGTGGAGCTGTCCTGTAGTCGATGTCGGCGGCGGAGCCCGGCTCCCGTAGGAGTTCGGGCGGAGTCTTCGGCTGAAGTTGTTGGCTTCGAGGATGAAGCCCGGCTCCCATAAGAGTCCGGGCGAAGTCTCCCTGCAATTAAAGTCAGAGGGGAGTTTCGGCTCCCGTAGGAGTCCGGACGAGGCCTACCAGCGGTTGATGCTGAGGACGGAGCCTGGCTCCCGTAGGAGTCCGGGCGGAGCTATCCTGTAGTCGATGTTGATGGCGGAGCCTGGCTCCTGTAGGAGTCTGGGCGGAGTCTGCTCGCGGCTGAAGTTGTTGGAGTTCTTGGTGACGGAGCCCGGCTCTCGTAGGAGCCCGGGCGAAGTTGTCGTGTAGTCGATTCCACTGAGGACTTCGGCTGTGGGCATTTTATACCCAACACCAGTCCCCCTACTTTCGAGTTTGAATTTCAAATGAAGGAAGTAAAGAGAGAGAGAGATGGGCACAGCCGAAACCGTCCCTTCGAATCCTGTGCACTGCCGCCTCCAGATATTTTGGCATTAAATGTGCGCGTGCCGGAGTCTTTTCGAATTGGAGTGGTACGAGGGGATGCTTCGAAATTCCCGTAGGTACACTGGCCTAGGTACGGTGCAATTATGATCCTGCCAACCGTCAGCCACTTTTAGCCGTCTGTCAGGGGGAGTGGGACACGTGTCAGATGCGGACTGGCCTGGGAGATTCGCGATCATTATGGCGCCGGATCCCAGGGTCTATTTAAACCCATCCTCCCACCTTTAGGTGTCCTACTCCATTCTCGAGTTCTCGCTAGTGTCTATCTTCTCTTCGAGAGCCCTGCTTCAGTGAGCGTCTTCTCGAGCCGTAGGCGCCTCCCGTTTTTCGTCCCTCAGATCCCTCAGAGTAATATAGGTTAGTGCCAACCTTCCTCTCACCGCCTAGGGGCTTCTTTTCTCGTCATTACTTTTGTGCATCCCTCCGAGTTAGTCTTCGGCCTCTCGTTCCCCTTTCAGTCCATCTTTTTAGGGTCCTTTAGATCCCCCCTTCGAAACTACTCAAAATGTCCTCTGGCTCTTCTGCTCCCAGCAGTTCTGAGAGTTCTTCTGCTTCAAACCCCCAGGTCCCTGTCTCTGTGGACGAACCCGCGTCTGGGGCTGGGCTTCGCCCGGTTTTCGCACCGGGCGTTATTCCATGTTCCTCGACTTCGGAGGAACTCCTTCTGATACGGGTTCAGTATGGCGTTCCTCCGGAGTACGACCTGGAGCTACCTGGCCCCTCTGACTGGGCCAGCACTCCCCCTCCCGGTCGCTTTTGTTTGTATCAGGAAGCATTCCGGGCCGGACTCCGGCTTCCGCTTCCTTCCTTTGTCGCTGCCCTCTTCTACTTCTTGGACATCTCCCTCGCTTCTGTGGCCCTGAATTCCTTTAGGTTTTTGATAGGGTTTCTCTCCCTCTGCCACGTAGTCGAGGTTCAGCCGTCTCTCTCCTTGTTTAGGCATTTTTATACCTTCAAACGCCATCCTTCGGCGAAGGACTGGTGGTACTTCTCCCCCCAGTTCGGTAAAAAGGGGTTGCTGAAAGGCGCCCCTTCTTCGATTCACAATTGGAAGGAGAAATACCTCTTCGTCCACTGCCCGACCCTGGAACTGGGCCTGCCCCCTTGGGGCTCTCTGAGGGATTCTGTCCGCCGGGCTCCCAGCCTGGGGGAGGACGACCTCCAGGCCGTCCAGAAGCTTCTAACTTATCCCGCTCCTTCCCTTCCTAATCTTCTGAGGGAGCAGCTTCTTTTCAACATCGGCCTGAGCCCCCAGGATCCAGCGAGTATTCATCTTATCTTTTCTTTTCTTGCCTTCCTCTTCTTCTTCTCTTTACTTCTTTTTCCTTCCCCCTCTCTTCTTTTTCTTTCTTTTTTTTTTCCTTTTTTTTTTTTGACTCTTGATTAATCGGTGTTGCTTCTTTTTCCCTTTTTCTTCTTTCTTCTCTTTCTCTCTTTTTTTATTTTTATTTTTTTTTTTAGCAATGGACGCCGAAGCAATGCGGATGCTCGCCAGGGGCATGAGAGCTCAGAAGAGAAAGGGTGCGGTGGCCTCCGGATCGGCGAAGAGGGCCAGGGCAGAGGAGACGAGCTTGGCTGCGCCCGTCCAGGCGGCCCCGGCCATCGACATTCCCTCAGATGCCGAGCCAGTGGCTCCCCGGGCCTCCTCGAGGAGCCCGCCGACTGGGGCCCCCGCTCTGGGGGTTCGCTCCACGGAGGCACCCGTCACGGGGAGGAGGAGGAAATCGGTGGCTCACAGAGCGAGTAGCCACCGAGCTACTGTAGACGAGTCCGTCTGCTCCGAGGAGGGATCGGAGAATCCCTTCAACGACAGGGACTTGATCAGGCGGTTGATCGACGACTGCATCCTATCCGACGTCGTGGGGAGGATCGACCGCGCCGATCCCGAGCAGCGGGCTTGGGACTCTTTGGGGTCCTTCCTCGAGGTAAACGGATCTTTATTTACACGGTCACTCAGCCTCTGTCGTAATTCTCTATCCATCCTTGCAGATTGGGCACCAGCTCTTCGCCTATATCGAGGTGGTGAGCCGCATGAGGAGGGACATCCTCCAGGCGGTGGAACACTGCCAAGCCGAGGTTGCCCGCCTCCAAGCGAAGTCGGCTGAAGTAGCCGCCCTCCAGGAGGCCCTGGAAAGAGAGAAGCAAGCCCGGGAAGAGGAGAGGCAGATCTTGGAGGAGTCGGCGAGGAAGGCGGAGGCCGAGGTCGCCCATTTGGTCGAGCAAACTCCGGTCCTGGTCTCGGAGGCCAGGGCCCTTGCGGTGGAGGAATTCAAGGCCTCCACAGAGATGAGGGACCTGAATGTCCAGTTCGGCCAGGAGGCGTTCACCAAGGGGTTCGAGCTCTGCCAAGAGAAGGTGGCCAGCAAATTCCCCGAGCTCGACCTCGGCTTCCTTGAGGAGTCCGAAGACGAGGCCGGCCCCTCATCTGCCGCCACTGCGGTTGCACCCCCCGCGCCGGGTTCTCCACCTCCCGCCCCTGAGGTCTGAGACCTCTGATCTTGTGCCCTTATTTTATCATAATATTTCCTTTCTATTTGTCTTCACAATTATTCAATCAATAAAGTCGAATTTTTTGTTGTGGATGGCTTCTCCTTCCCCCTCCTCCTTCTTTCTGCTTTTCTCCTTGCAATGAGTCGTTCCCTGATGCTTTTGCCTTCCGATGGCAGTGCCCTACAGAAGCACTCCCCTTGCCCCTGGGGGTCCCACTGAAATCGACAATCCAGCGGTTGAAAAAGGAGGTCCTTCACCTGACGAAGAAGTTGAAGAAGACGGAAGGCGAACTCCGCAAATCGAGAGAAGGCCATTCTGAAGCCGCCGCTGAGGCCGCCCACTTTCGGAGTCTCCATGTGAAGGCGATCATGGATTACAGCCGGAGGAAGGTGAACTTCGCAAAGGAACTCGAGGAGTGCAAGAAGAGCACCAGCGACCGTATTTGGGCTCAAGAAGCCAGGATCAGCGCCCTTAAGGTGGAACTGTCAGCTGCGAAGAGGAAGATTGGCCAGCTGGAAGGAAATTCATCCCGGCTCTTGGCCCGGGTCGATGATGAACAGAAGTGGTCGCAGAAGGTCTCCGACCTTCAGAAGCAGCTCCAAGACGTCGAGATGAGCCACGACGTGCAGCGGGCCAGCTGGCGCCGGTAGGTGGAAGAGTACAAAGGGAGATTTCGAACGGCGGCCGACGAAGTCGTTCATCTCCAGAGGCAGCTGGCTAACAGGGCGCAGCTTACTTCCGCCCAAGATTCTGAAGAGCTCCAAGCCCTGAAAGGCACTGTTGAAGGGATTTCTATCTCCCTCGGGGAGAAGACAGTCGAGCTGCAACAAGTGAAGATCCAACTGGCGCTTGAGTGGTGGGCCGTCGCAGACGCGGAGGCAGAGTCTGAAGTTTTGAGGAAGAGGCGTCGAGAAGCAGAGGCTGAGAGCCAGCAACTTCGTCGGGCGCTCCAGGATGCGCTGCGGAAGAGGGAAGAGCTAGAAGGAGAAATAGAGAATCTGAGGCAGTCCTGGTTGAGGGACGGAATAGATAACTCTAGGTCGGAGGGAGCAAGGCCTCCTTAGGGCTCTTTTTGCCTTTTTGTCTTATCATGTAGTTACTTCTTTTTTGTTGTTTTGCCCTCCTTTCCTTGGCCTTCCTGGCTTTGTAGTGTGTATATCGAAAATGGAATAAAAAGAGCATTTTGTGTTACCTCGTCCGCGCGCTGCACTAATATCGTTGTTTGCCGAACCTTTCTTGCCATCTGTCTTGCCTGATGTCGACATCGTTGGGAGGGGGCTTTTTCCTTTCATCTGATCTTGTTAGCCGACCAGGTTTCGCCACCATTAACCCTTGCTGCAGAAGTCGTGGATGGAGCCCGACTCTCGTAGGAGTCCGGCTGAAGTCTTCCTTATAGGCGGAACCCGGCTCCCGTAGGAGTCCGGGTGAAGTCTTCCTTGCAGGCGGAACCCGGCTCCCGTAGGAGTCCGGGTGAAGTCCTCCTTGCGGGCGGAACCCGGCTCCCGTAGGAGTCCGGGTGAAGTCTTCCTCGCGGGCGGAACCCGGCTCCCGTAGGAGTCCGGGTGAAGTCTTCCTTGCGGGCGGAACCCGGCTCCCGTAGGAGTCCGGGTGAAGTCTTTCTCGTGGGCGGAACCTGGCTCCCGTAGGAGTCCGGGTGAAGTCTTCCTCGCGGGCGGAACCCGGCTCCCGTAGGAGTCCGAGTGAAGTCTTCCTCGCGGGCGGAACCCGGACTCCTACGGGCGGAACCCGGCTCCCGTAGGAGTCCGGGTGAAGTCTTCCTCACGGGCGAAATCCGGCTCCCGTAGGAGTCCGGGTGAAGTCTTCCTCGCGGGCGAAATCCGGCTCCCGTAGGAGTCCGGGTGAAGTCTTCCTCGCGGACGGAATCTGGCTCCCGTAGGAGTCTGGGTGAAGTCTTCCTTGCGGGCGGAACCTGGCTCCCGTAGGAGTCCGGGTGAAGTCTTCCTCGCGGGCGGAACCCAGCTCCCGTAGGAGTCCGAGTGAAGTCTTCCTTTGCATCGTGAACGAAACCCGGCTCCCGTAGGAGTCCGGGCCTTCCATTTTGCTCGAGCCAGTGTGAGGTTCTCCCCTCGTTACCAGCCTGGCTGTGGGGGCGCGTTAGGGCACTGTAAGGCCTCTCCCCCCATCCGATCTAAAAGAACCGGGCCTTCGACTTTGCTCATGTCAGGACGAGATTCTCCTCCTGTTCCTGACATGGCTGTGGGGGCATATTAGGGCATTGTAAGGCCTCTCCCCCCATCCGGTCTAAAAGAATCGGGCCTTTGACTTTGCTCATGTCAGGACGAGGTTCTCCTCCTGTTCCTGACATGGCTGTGGGGGCACATTAGGGCGTTGTAAGGCCTCTCCCCCCATCCAGTCTAAAAGAACCGGGCCTTTGACTTTGCTCATGTCAGGACGAGGTTCTCCTCCTGTTCCTGACATGGCTGTGGGGGCACATTAGGGTGTTGTAAGGCCTCTCCCCCCATCCGGTCTAAAAGAACCGGGCCTTTGACTTTGCTCATGTCAGGATGAGGTTCTCCTCCTGTTCCTGACATGGCTTTGTTTTTGGAGGGATCATATAATAAATCCACGCCAGGTGGGAAGGGCACGTTAGGTAGAAAGGAAAGTAGATTCAAGGTGAAATCGTAAGTGATACATTTACAGTTTTCTCGCTCTTCCTTGAGGCCCTCCGGTGATGGAGTCGATGGTCCCGATGGGAGGTCGGTCCCCGGGTTGCTCCTCCCTTCTCTGCGGTTTAGGCTGTGGGAGGGCTCTTGGCCGGTCTCCTCTACCCTCAGCCCTGCGATGGATGAATCTGTCGAGTCGACCTCGCCGAATGAGCTCCTCGATCTCGTCCTGGAGCTGGATGCATTCCTCTGTGTCGTGGCCGTGGTCGCGGTGGTAGAGGCAGAACTTGTTGGGGTTGTGCTTTTCGGGGTGTGTGCGCATCCTCTCCGGCCTAGGGAGCTGCTCCCTGACCTCCATTAATACCTGGGCCTTCGAGGCGTTGAGGGGGGCGTAGTTGCGAAATCTCCCTGGTGGGGAGCCCCGCCGAACCCCGTGGTCCGGGCTTCTCTGCCTGCGTGCCCGGGGTGGAGTATGGGCGTGCTTATGTCCAGGAGGGGATTGGAAACGCGGCTGGGCTTCCTTTGGCCTTTTCTCAACTGCGGGCTTACTCGAATCTCCTGCTTGCCGCTCCCTTGCTGTCTCTTCGTCCTTCATTTTGAAGGCTTCTTCCGCTCGGGCGTATCCTTCAGCCCGAGCTAGTAAATCGGCAAAATCTCTGGGGTACTTCTTCTCCAGGGAGAACAAAAGATTATTCTTCTGAAGGCCACCTTTCAGGGCAGCCATGGCAACTGATTGGTCCAAGTTCCGTACCTCCAACGCCGCGATGTTAAAGTGGTTGACGTAGGCCCGTATGGACTCCCCTTCCCTCTGCTTGATGTTGATGAGGGACTCCGAACCCTTCCGGGGGCACCGGCTACTGACAAAATGGGCCAAAAATTGATGGCTCATTTGATCGAAGGAAAAGATGGTACCCGACTTCAAAGCCGAGTACCAGTTCCTTGCTACTTCCTTCAAAGTAGACGGGAAAGCCTGGCATAAGATGGCGTCAGGAGCGCCGTGAAGTAGCATCATCGTCCGGAAGGCCTCCAGATGATCAACCGGGTCCGAAGTCCCGTCGTAGCTTTCGAACTGGAGAAGCTTGAAGTTTGGCGGGATCGGTTCCTGCATGATCATTTGAGAGAAGGGAGGATCAGTACAAATATCCTCACCATGAGCGGGGGGCGCGTGGCGGAGTTCTTCAATCCGTCGGTTCATCTCCTGGAGCCTTCGGTCCAGGAAATCCTCTCGACTTCGAGTCTCGAGGGTCCTCTGGCTGAGCGGGGGCAGGGATCTTCCAGGGGTGGAGTCGTGGTCCGATTGAGGGCTCTCTACTCTCGGATTTGTTTTCCCGAGAAGGACGGGGTGGCTGGCCCAGGTGGCCCGCCCCGCCGCCGGGTTCTGACATTCCGGAGATGCCCTTTCCGGGTGTGCCGACGCCTGCGGTTGCTGCTGCTGCATTGCTTGCACAGCTTCGATGAGGCCTCTGACCTGCTGTGCCAGCAAGTCAAATTGCTCCACGCCGACCGCCGCCGCCGGAGGAGGAAGAGGAGGCTGGGAAACAGGAGGGGAGGCCGGAGCCTGAGATCTGGCTGTGGAGGCCGTGGACCGTCGTGTGGACGCCTTGCGCGGAGGCATCGAGCGTGGATCTCGCGGGGGAAAATTAGGAGTGGGTGTCGGAGAGACGATCGGAGGCGGCTCCGTTGAACACTCCTTTAAGAACAAGGGTACTGCGAAGGTTCAACGGCCCTTCCTCTAGCGCCAATCCTGTTGGTGCAAAAATTTGCTTGCACCGGAGAAGCTGGAGTCGGGGAAGTCGCGGTCGCCGCCGGAACCTGCAAAGGAAGTCTAAATCGGAGGTGGGGTTGCTCCGGCAAGACCCTCCGATG
Source organism: Elaeis guineensis (assembly GCF_000442705.2). Classification (NCBI taxonomy): domain Eukaryota; kingdom Viridiplantae; phylum Streptophyta; class Magnoliopsida; order Arecales; family Arecaceae; genus Elaeis; species Elaeis guineensis. The sequence continues at coordinate 43,601,859 of NC_026004.2, read as the reverse complement.
CTCAAGTCAGTTCTCTGCCTCAACAAGAATGGAGTGCTCGAACGGAGAATTTAGCAGAGTTTTGAAATAAGAAATGAGCTTATCGAATAACGTATCTGGGTCCCCCTTTTATAGGCATAGGAAGCAACGGATTGATGGCGACGTTTGTAACCGTCTGATAGTGGACTTCCCGGGGTCAGACGGAGTTTGCTGTGAAGCGTAGTGGAACGGACCCGTGGCTATCGCTGGGGCGTGCCACGTGGAGTCTGCCGCATGAAGTGGGGCGGCGTTTGTCGTCGTGACTTGCCAGTGGATGGGAGAATCATGCAGTATCCGTTGCAGGAGGTGGAGCAGGATCGTGGCCGTTTATCGTGGCTGGTCAGGTAGTAATGGAGCCGCGCGAGATCCATCATAGGGAGTGGAGCAGTGCTGCGATCGTTACTGCGGCCTGTCAGGGAGTGGCGGAGCTACGCGGAATTCACCACAGAAAATGTAGCAGAATTGTGGCCGCGATTGTGGCCTGGGAGTGCTGATCTGTCGGCTGAAGTTCGGCAGTGGTCGGAGTCCGGCCACCGTAGAGGTCCGGACGAAGACTGTCTGCAGCCGTTGGAATCGAGGACGGGGCCCGGCTCTCACAGGAGTTCGGGCGAAGTCTTCCTGCAATCAAGGTTAAAGGCGAAGTCCGGCTCCCGTAGGAGTCCGGACGGGGCTTACCAGCAGTTGACGCTGAGGACGGAGCCCGGCTCCCGTAGGAGTCCGGGTGGAGCTGTCCTGTAGTCGATGTCGGCGGTGGAGCCCGGCTCCCGTAGGAGTCCGGGCGGAGTCTGCGGCTGAAGTTGTTGGCTTCGAGGATGAAGCCCGGCTCCCATAAGAGTCCGGGCAAAGTCTCCCTGCAATTAAAGTCAGAGGGGAGGTCCGGCTCCCGTAGGAGTCCGGACGAGGCCTACCAGCGGTTGATGCTGAGGACGGAGCCCGGCTCCCGTAGGAGTCCGGGCGGAGCTGCCCTGTAGTCGATGTCGGCGGCGGAGCCCGGCTCCCGTAGGAGTCCGGGCGGAGTCTGCTCGCGGCTGAAGTTGTTGGAGTTCTTGGTGACGGAGCCCGGCTCCCGTAGGAGCCCGGGCGAAGTTGTCATGTAGTCGATTCCACTGAGGACTTCGGCTGTGGGCATTTTATACCCAACAAACTTCATCAAGTTCAATCTTAGAGGCAATGGTTCCTTCACCAAGAAATTTTTTTTCTAAAAAAATTGCCTTAAAGCTGACAAACACCTTTTGTTCATCAGCATGGTAGAAAAAAATATTTTTTGATCTCTTTGGGGTACCCTATGAATGTGTATTTGTCAGACCTAAGTCCAAGTTTATTTGTAACTAACTATTTGACATAGGCTGAGCACCCTCAGACCTTAAGATGTGAAAGTGCTGGCTTACGTCCTGTCCATATCTCATATGGAGTCTTAATTACGGACTTATTTGGAACCCTATTTAATAGATAACAGACCGATTCGAGTGCATATCCCCAGAAGGATATCGATAAGCTGGCAAAACCCATCATGGATCAGACCATGTCTAATAGAGTCCGATTTCTCCTTTCAGATACATCATTATTCTGTGGTGTTCCTGGAGGAGTCCATTAGGAGAGAATCCCATTCTCTCCTATATTTGTGAGAAACTCACCAAAATAGTATTCCCCCTCCTCAATCAGATCGAAGAGTTTTAATACTCTTTCTAGTTTATTTTTCTACTTCACTTCGGAATCCTTTGAATATTTCAAAAGAATTTGACTTATGTTTCATCAGATAGACATATCCATATCTAGATAGATCATCCGTGAGTGATGAAGTAAAAATATCCACCTCTAGCACTTGTTCTCATGGACCCGCATACATCAGTATGTACTAGGCCCAAAAGCTCAGTAGCTCTCTCATCTTTTTTAGTAAAAGGAGACTTGGTCATTTTACCAAGAAGATAGGACTCACAGGTTGGAAGTGATTCACAATCACTGACTTCGAGGATTCTCTTTTGAGTCAACCTGTTTATCCTGTTCTTGTTTATATGACCTAGCCTATAGTGCCATAAGTAGATATCTGATACACTGTTTAATCTAGGGTGCTTGCCAATAGAATAGACTACGTTAACAGATTATGATAACATATACATACCATTGTTCAAATATCCATAAAAAATAGTAACACCATTCATAATGATATTACAAACTTGTTTCTTTATTGAAATTTCATAATCATTTTTGGTCAGAAGGCCTACAAAAATAATATTTTAAAAAAAACTAGGATAGAAATGACAATCATTAAGAACAATGGTATGAGACTCAAATACAAGTTTCAAGATTCCTAATGCTAGAACTGGAACTAATCTTTCATCTCCAACATTCAGGAACCTCTCGCCTTGCTCGAATCCCCTACTGACCTGTAACCCCTGCAACGAATTGCAAATATAGTAAGGGCTACTGGTATCCAATACTCAGTTAATTATATCACAAATAGAGAAATTGCAAGGAGTTATCATATAAATACCTTGTCCAGCAATAGCTTACTTTTTTCTTTGCCTGTTTGGGTCTAGGGAGGTAATGTACTGAGGACAGTTCCTCTTCCAGTAACCCTGCTTCTTGCAAAAAAAGCATTCAGCTTGACTTTTATCAGGCTTGATCTTTCTGGTCTGGCCCTGCACTGATGTCCCAGCCTGAACTTGCATCATCTTCACTTTCTTCTTCTTGTTCTTCTTTCCTTTCTTAAAGGGTCGAGAACCAGAAGATGAACCTCCCACTAAGTTCACCGACTCCTTGTGGAGTTGGTGATCTTTCTCAAAATTTTGAAGCAACCCCAGTAACCCGTGGTAGTTTACTTCAGGCTTTGTCATTCTATAATATGTGAGGAAGAGAGATAAGACTTGGGCAGTGAGTTCAGTATTGCATCTTTCCCAAGCTGCTCATACAAGGAAAAGTCGAGCTTGCTCAAACGCTCTATCAACTTGATCATGTACAATACATGATCAGTGACAGAGGCACCATCCCGCATTTTAGCATTGAAGATGGCACAACTAGTCTTGTGCATCTCAGCATCATCGAGTGTGCCAAAGGCATCCTCCAACACTTGAAGCATATCCTTTCACTAAGCCATCTCAAATCTACGACTGAACTCGTTGCTCATGGCAGCCAGCATGATACAGCGCATCATGATCCGATCACTAAGCCACTTTTGGTAAGTGTCTCTGACTGTTCTACGTGCATTGGCAGCTGGCTTCTCTGGTGTAGGATCTGTTATCACATATAAGCTCCGTTCATGCTCTAGGACAATCTTCAACTTTCAGTAACAGCTATCAAAGTTGGGTCCCACCAACTGATCATTGTCCAACAATGATCGGAGTGATAGGGAAGTGGCCATATCTGCACAAAAAAAAATCATAACCTAATTAGTAATTAATTCATTTAACCTAAAGATTTTGACTTCAATCAAAAGGTTTCTCCTATTATTTTATTCGAATTGGTAGCCTTTACCTCCAATTCAAGAAATTACCCTAACTCCTTAGTGGGTATTAGAATCCACTTAGACTGCACACAAGCCCAACTTTGGTTGGCCAATCCATATACATCTAAGGGTAGGCTCATAACCAATTATTTCTCTAAATAATTTTTAGTAATTTTAATTTTGTCCCAATCCCTAATCAGTAGGCTTTAGCCTCCACTGAAAAGGTCTGGTTAGATCCAACCATTAACATGACCATACTTGGCTCATCTAGCCAATGAATGATTAAGCCCAACTTTGGTTGGCTAACGTAACCACCATTTAGAAAGATGCAGTCAAGAAATCATATTATGAACGACAATTCCATCAGCCGATAAGCACCAGGCCTTTGGGCCTCCAATAATAATCCAACTGATGGACCTATTATCATCCACTTAATGGGAGGCTATGATCTAATTATCACCATAACTATTTTATTTTAAAGATCTAATAATATTAAAAGATTTAAATGATTTAGAGGAGGAGGTCAGATGAACCAGCTTATCATGATCCTCCCACTGGCTTCACCAAGTCAGCTTAAGGGAGATCATTAAAAGGGCTGATCTAGGAGCACCTAAATCTGTCACACTGATTTCTCTAGTTGACATGGGTCAGCTCGAATAGTCAAGTGATCTGATCAAAATATAATTTCACCAAGAGGCCAGGTAAGTTCGATCGGTGGGAGGGTCTGCCAAAGCTTGCCTTAGACACCATCAGAAATGGCCAGGTAAGCGGGTTGCCAATTAAAAACCACCAGTCTGGTTTACCTTAGACACCAACTGATTTAATTAGTTTCGATTAGATCAACCGAATAGTTCGTGCTAGACCGCTTAGCCAAGAATCAAGTCCATTTGGTTCTCGCTAAAGATATGGACTTGACCAACTACAACTATTATAATTGATCTAGAGAAACCTTGACCTAATCTAAGACAACAATTGATTAGATTTAGTCAATTCTCTAATTAAGTCCATCTTTAATCTAGCCTTAGGTCTAACCCAATTAATGGACCTAATTTCTACTAACCCAATGTGTTATGGTTTGTGTCTTAGGTTCTTCAATTCACAATTCTAGAACCCAATCAAATAACTTAATTTTCAATTAGGTTTTGGACTGAGGGTTGGGGTTTGACTTTTCGAAAATAATTTTTATATTTGTAAAATATTTTTACAACATGATTCTTACCAACCACGTTGCATGTTTGATTCATAATCAAAATACAAGTGAAATAAGTATGAAACTACTTTAGATCTAATCTAAACAGATTCATGTAATTGAAACAATTTCAACTTTAAACTACGCAAATTTTCCAGACAAATATATGATGGTTCTTTACACAAAAATTATTAACAAAGAGATTTTATTTTAGATTTAAATACTTTTTAAATCTAATAAATCATAAATTTAATCTAGATCACATCTAACAAATTTATGATTAAAGATAGATCTACACGAATTAGGATAACCTTTGCACTATAAGGGATAAACCTTACAGCAGGACAACCTACAGTTCATGATTGATCTAAAAATTTTAATTTTAGATTTAACAATCAGATTATAAATTAGATCTAATCTAAAAAATAATCTGGGTATGTATACATAATCTTGTAATAAACAACCTAGGCTCTGATACCAATTGAAAAAATCAGATCTAGTGTTTCAGGGTTAGATCTTGAAATTTTTTCAAAATCAGACAGCGAAAAACTAAAATAAATTAAAATTTATCTTATAAAATTAGAGAATCTCTAGATCTAAGATCTTATTATATGATTATTGCATGGTATTAAATTAGAAATTAAAATATAAAGAGCAAGAACTACATATTGATCATATTAACATGTTTCTATACTACATCTAATGTATGTAAAATATAATAGATTAGATCTATTACCTTGCAAGTTAGACGTTCTAACTTTACTGATCCAAGCTTGAGGATGATGTTACAAGCCGCACATGTGTCCAGCCTTTAGGAGTCATCCACATGAGTCCACGAATCATGATCAGAAGTCCTGGTCCAGAAAATCAGCACAGTATGCTAGTACTGTGCTGATCTTTCTTCGATGGTCAATCAGATACCTTCTTCTTCTTGATTTGGACTCTTCCAAAGATGAGACATAGGAGAAGAAGTTTTAGATATGAGACACTCTCAGAAAACTCACAGATGGAGGAAGAAAAGAGGTGAACTCAGCAACCCTAGAAGAAGATCCTCTTCTTCTTCTCTTTGCTCTCACCTAGACACCTAGTTTTGTGTCTATTATATCTCCATACCCTAACACTCTTTCTCTCTAATTTTCTTACACCCCAAATGTCTCTCAACGCTCTATAATCCATGAAAATTTCAAGAATAAATTCATCTTAAATAAAAGGATATGAAGAATCCTTGTCTAGGTCAAATACCTAGTCAAAGAAAATCCAAACAGGGCAAGACCAGTGGTGCCCAACTCTTGGACGCCCCCTCCTTCTTATTCTACCATGGACCACCAGCAAAGGGCACACAATATATACCATAAAATCCACAAAAATATCAAAAAAAATTTGGATAAAATCAGTACCATAAAGAAAGTATTTTTGTTTCCTAAAATTCTATCTCATAGAATTTGAAATCCAAACTAATTCCTACTTTGACTTGGTCCACAACCACATTCCATGTAAGAGAGAAAGAGTGAAAAGCTTTGGGCATGCATGAAGACCTAGGAGAGAAGGTTTTATCATACCAAATAAGAGAGAGTGGGCGTGGGGGGCTAAGGTGGCGCAAGATGGAATCCTAGTCTTACTGGGATTCAATCTATGACTTGTTCAAATTTGGTTTCTCAAACCAAATCAAACTAAAATTAAATTAATCTAATTAAAATAGGTCTTAATCTAATTAAAAAGCTAATTTAATCAGATTAAATTAAATTTAAATTTGATTCAATTTTTTAATCGAATTAGAAATTAGGTTGACCCAAGTCCTAATTGAACTAGGACTAGTTTTTTCCTTACACTTGGCTTATCCAATAAACCAATTGAACTTGATCCAATCAAGCCCAAACCAAATTTAATTAAATTATATTTAATTAGATTTAATCTCAATCCATTAGCTTAATAAAATTAAGCCAATTAGCAATCAAATTGCTAATCGAACCTTCTGCAATATTTGCACTAGATTAAATGTCAATCGTATGGATCGTTTAACACTAGAACGATTCTTAATCGTTTAACCCTAGAACGATTCTTAATCGTTGATCAACCATTCGATCGGATTGTGAATTCTAATGTGTGTGACCTCATAGGTCTGATCCTAAGTCGGTAGCATAGAAATAAATTCTGGTACCAATCAAAGTAACCATCTAGTAATGATATCCGATGGCCGGATAGGTCGAATGTGTAGAACAATATCCTTAGAACACATGTGGATATAGTTTTCATATAATTTATTTTCTTAACCAAAATTCTCATAGGACACCTCAGAGTTCCACTGTCAACTTTGATCAGGTTATCGATATTGTATTTTAAAATATCAAATCCATCTATGGATTACCTTGGCCATGGTTTTGTTAAATTGAAATACAGCGACTCATTCTTCTCCAACTCTTGGAGTGGTCAATCCTATCTTGATCATACTCTGACTTCACAAGTACTTGACTGTGCTCAGAAGCCTTCCATCACTGAATTAGAAATTCAGTTAGTCCAGTACCAAAGCACAGTGAGTTGCTTGCAAGTCACTGAGGCGATTTCAGGTCTAAGGGATACTTATACCTATATCCCATCAGAGATATTCTCGATAGTAGAATGCTCTAGAGTTGGTCACATTCAATGATAATGTACCCTTACATCTCACCTGTATGCCATACCAGTGTCTCCACACTCCTTGGTTAAGAGGACAACCAATCCATATGGCCTACAGCGACCTATGCTCGATAGAAGCTATCGTCCTTATTAACAGTCTATCATTTGATAGTGAACAGTTTTAAGGACTAATTGATAAATCTTCTCTTTATTGAACCTAAATAGTCCTAAGGACTTCGTCACAACAACGGAGTTCATTAGAAGATGAAAACTTATGATGAAAATATCAAAAATATATTTTATTTATTAACAAATCAAATACAATACAAGGTTGCTCAACCGTCAACAGGTTAATGATTGACTTTTGGGATATATTTCCCAACAACACCCATTTGTCCTAAAATCACTCAGCACAGTATCTAATATCTATCTTCGACTTGTGGTTGTCAAACTTCTTTATCGCTAGGGCTTTAGTGAAGGGGTCAGCCAGGTTCTTATTTCCATCGATCTTCTGAAGGTCGACGTCACCTCATTCCATTATCTCTCGAACCAGATGAAAGTGGTGCAAAATATGCTTCGTCTGCTGGTGTGCTTTGGATTTTTTCACCTGAGCTATGGCACCAGTGCTGTCGTAGTAGAGCAGGATCGGACCATCGAGGGAGGGTGATACTCCGAGCTCGGTGATGAATTTTTTCAGCTACACCTTCCTTCACGACATCCGATGCTACGATGTACTTCACCTCACAAACAGAGTCTGCCATAGTATGCTGCTTGGAACTCTTCCAGCAGATAGCTCCACCATTCAAAGTAAAGATATAACCCGACACGCTTCTGCTGTCATCATGGTCCGATTGAAAGCTGGAGTCTGTGAACCCCATAAGTTTCAGATCTGACTCGCCATAAACCAACCATTGGTCCTTAGTATTTCTCAAATACTTAAGGATGGCTTTAACAACTTTTCAGTGATTTTCTCCAGGATCAGATTGGTATCTACTCACTACTTCTAGTGAGTAAGCCACATCTGGCCTTATACATGTCATGGCGTACATGATAGATCCCATAATTGAAGCATATGAGACTCTACTCATATGCTCTCTCTCTTTAGGAGTTGTCGGATAATCCTTCTTAGAGAGAAAAATTTCATGACCTATCGGTAGATAGTCCTTCTTGGAATTCTCTATGCTGAACCTCTTTAGCACAGTATCTATGTACGTGGATTGAGATAACCCAAGCATCCTTTTAGATCTATCCCTATAGATCTTCATCCCTAGGATGTAGGATGCTTCACCCAAGTCCTTCATGGAGAACTGTGATGACAATCAAACTTTTATTCTCTGTAGTGCAGAGATGTCATTTCCGATTAAGAGAATGTCATCTACTAACAAGACAAGAAATACCATAACTGAACCATTTGCCCATTTATAGATGCAGGGCTCTTTTCCATTCTTAACGAAGTCATACATTTTGATCACCTTATCAAAATGCATGTTCCAACTTTGAGAAGCTTGCTTCAATTCATAAATAGATCTCTGAAGCTTGCACACCTTGGACTCATCTGTGGATGTGAACCCCTCAGGTTGTATTATATACACCTCTTCGGTTAGCTCTCCATTTAGGAAGCTATCTTTATATCCATCTGTCAGATCTCATAATCTAGATAGGCAGCTATTGTAAGCATTATCTGAATGAATTTGAGCATTGCCACAGGAGAGAACGTCTTGTTATAGTCAATACCATAATGTTGATGATATCTCTTGACAACCAGATGGGCTTTATAGGTCTCCACCATTCCGTTTGTGCCCCTCTTCCTTTTGAAGACCCATTTACACCCAATGGGTTTAATCCCTTCAGGTGGGTCAACCAATGTTCATACATCGTTGACCTTCATGGACTCCATTTTAGATTTGATGGCTTCAAGCTATTTTTCGAAATTAGGTCTCTGCATTGCATCCATATAGGTGATTGGATCCTTATTGTTCTCATCGAGTTCGATGGGATCACTATCCTGGACCAAGAAATCATAGTATCTGTCTGACTGATGTGGTACTCTACTGGATCGCCTTAATGGTGCTGGTACATTGAGCTCTGAATCTGATCTAATCAAATATGACTCAGATTCAGCTATTGGTGTCGGTTCTTCTACCTATTGAACTTCATCAAGTTCAACCTTAGAGGCAACGGTTCCTTCACCAAGAAACTCCTTTTCTAAAAAGGTTGCCTTAAGACTGACGAACACTTTTTGTTCATCAGCATGATAGAAAAAATATCCTTTGATCTCTTTAGGGTACCCTATGAATGTGCATTTGTCAGATCTAGGTCCAAGTTTATCTGCAGCTAATCGTTTGATATAGGTCGAACACCCCCAGACCCTGAGGTGTGAAAGTGCTGGCTTACGTCCTGTCCATATCTCATATGGAGTCTTAATTACAGACATACCTGAAATCCTATTTAACAGATAACAGGTTGATTTGAGTGTATATCCCCAGAAGGATATCGACAAGCTGGCAAAACCCATTATGGATCGAACCATGTCTAACAGAGTCCGATTTTTCTTTTTAGACACACCATTTTGCTGTGGTATTTTTGGAGGAGTCCATTGGGAGAGAATCTCATTCTCTCTTAGATATGTGAGAAACTCACCAGAAAGGTATTCTCCTCCTCGATCAGACCGAAGAGTTTTAATACTCTTCCCAGTTTGTTTTTCTACTTTACTTCGGAATCATTTGAACATTTCAAATGAATCTAACTTATGTTTCATCAGATAGATATATCCAGATTTGGATAGATCATCCATGAAAGTGATGAAGTAGAAATATCCATCTCTAGCACTTGTGCTCATGGGCCCGCATACATCAGTATGTACTAGGCCCAAGAGCTCAATAGCTCTCTCACCTTTTTCAGTAAAAGGTGACTTGATCATTTTACCAAGAAGATATGATTCACAGGTTGGAAGTGATTCACAATCACTGACTTCGAGGATTCCCTCTTGAGTCAACCTGTTTATCCTATTTTTGTTTATATGACCTAGCCTACAGTGCCATAAGTAGATATCTGATACACTATCTAATCTAGGGTGCTTGCCAGTAGAATAGACTACGTTAACAGGTTGTGATAACATATACACACTACTGTTCAAATATCCATAAAAAATAGTAACACCATTCATAATGATATTACAAACTTGTTTCTTTATTGAAATTTCATAATCATTTTTGGCCAGAAGGCCTACAAAAATAACATTTAAAAAGAAATTGAGACAGAAATGACAATCATTAAGAACAACGGTATGGGACTCAAATACAAGTTTTAAGATTCCTAATGCTAGAATTAGAACTGATCTTCCATCTCCAATGTTCAGGAACCTCTTGTTGGGAATAGTATCCCAAAGTCAATCGTCAACCTATTGACAGTTGTGCTCTTTCTTGTATTAGTATATGAATTATAAATTAATAAAAATTATTTTGATATTTTTCATCATAAATTATTTCATCTTCTAATAAACTCCTGTGTTGTGGTGAAATCCTCAAGACTATTTAGACTCGACAAAGGAGGATTTGTCGTTTAGTCTTTAAACCTGTTCGTGACCAAATGATACGTTGTTACCAAGGACAACAATGTTTATCAAGCATAGATCATTATGTGCCATATGGGTTGGTTGTCCTCTTAACCAAGGAGTGTGGAGACACTGGTATGGCATACAGGTGAGATGTAAGTGTACATCTGCACTGAACGTGACCGACTCCGGAGCTATTTCTGCTGTCAAAAATTACTCTGATGGGATATGGGTATAAATGTCCCTCCGATCTGAGACCATCACGGTGACTTGCAAACAACTCACTACACTTAGGCACTGGACTACTTGAATTTCTAATTCAGTGACCGAAGGATGCTGGGTGTAGTCAAGTACTTGACTTGTCGGTGCGTGTGTCAAGATGGGATTGACCACTCCAATTTAGGAGATGTGTACAGTCATATTTCAATTTAGCAAAAGTTTGACCAGGGTAGTCCTAGTGAGGAGTCACAGGACTGTTTGAGTTGAGCACGATTCGAATGATCTAATCAGGGTTGACAGTTTAACCCTGAGTCATCCTAAACACAGGGGTCAAAAGGGATGAATTATACAGTAACCATATTCACGTAGGTTCTGAGTATTGTGATTGTGACTATTCAACCTATCTGGATGTCGGGTACCATTGCTAGATGGTCACTTCGATTAGTACAGGAATTGGTTCCTGTGCTACCGGCTTAGGTTCGAACCTGCGGGGTCACACACATTAGAGGTTCCTATATGATCTGATGGCTGATGAAGAGTTTTAATATTTGTGGACTATGAGTCCTATGTGTCTGAGACTCTATGATCAAGAATTAGGACTCTCTGATCATGAGTCCCACACATTTTGGGTACCTGGGTCAAGAGTCCCACTGGTTTGGGACTCTTCGATCAAGGTTTCATATCGATGAACTTTGATACCCGATTGTCCGTCAGATTTGAACTCAGTATTTATAAGAGTTTTAATTAGTGATTTGATCACTAATTAACTCAATTTGATTTAGTAATTATTTTTGGATCAAGTCCAATTGAATTGGATTCAGTTGGGTTTGACCCGATTAGGTTAAGAGTTGACCTAATCATCGAGATGGTTTGGTCCCTGATTTGATCAGAGGTTGGGCTTAGTCAATTTTTGATTTGATTAAGATTTTATTGAGCCTAATTAAGTCTAATTAAGTTGGATTTAATTTAGTCTAATTGTGCTTAACCTATTTTGATTAGGTTGGTTCAATTAAGATTAAACCACCATTTGAATTCAAATCCTTGCGCCACCTCATATCTCTGCGTCCATTTGAATTCACGAGAAGCAACTTCTCATGAATTTTCTCTCACATAAAGCCCTTCCCACGCCCCACATTTGTGCACCATATAGGTGGATAAGGATGGTTGGTTGGCCATTCAAATTCAAAAGAAAGTTTGAATTTGAATGAGCAACCAATCCATGCACCATGTCCTTATCCTCTTTAGTGCCCCATGTTCTACACGAGAAAGTGTTTCTCGTATAAACTCTCCATGCACAAATGAAGCCACGCCCCTTCTCTTCTCACACCCAAGTGGATAGGGATGAGTTGGTTTGCATTCAAATTCAAATTTGATTTGAATTCAAATGTGCAACCACTTATCTTTATCCTCTCACGCGGATAAGACACGTTCTGTGTTGTTTTTAAAAGAGGAGAAGGATAGGGCATGTGTAGAATTTTTGGATAGAAAACCTAGGGTGTGAGGAAGCCTTGTGCATGAGGTGAAGGTCCAAAACCTTCCGAGAGAAAAAGAAAGAAAAGAAAGAAAAGTGGGCGCAGGGTTTTTAGTGAGTTCCCTAGGGTTTCAGCCTAGGGTTCGAAAAGTGAGAAGGTGAGCTACGAGTGTCGTGAGCCCACCAAATTTTAGGAAGAGCTTCATCAACCTCTCAAGCACATTGCTGATGATTCAGAGCATTCGAGTCAGCAAACATCGATCGAAGGAGTTTGATCAGCATCGGCCGTCGAAAGGGCTCTACAACCAGCTAGCACTCGTGAGGAGCCGATCAGATCGGGAGCTTCGTGTGGACGATCTGCAGAGGCCAGACATACTATGTGGCTATGTTGTGATGATCAGATCCTTACGATGGTGATCAGATTACGGTGATCGACTACCCGCACAAAGGATTGTGTTCTAAACACAAAACAGTAAATTGTTTACTGTTCAAATTTGAATTTCAAATTTAAATGCATGCATGCTGTATATCATATTTAGATTCTAGTGTAGGGTAAATATATGTTAATTAATTAGATTAATTAATAATTTTCACCATTAAATAGTGATTTTGAAAAAATTTTAAAATTACCATTTTATCCCTGCACTAAAATTTCACTTCAAATGGTATCAGAGCGGGTTCTAAGATATGATATATATATTTGCATGAATAGATTAAGTTATAATCTAAAAGTTTAAATTTGATATTTGAAATTTAAAATTTAAAATTTGAATTTTGAAAGTTGTTCGAAATTCAAAATTCAAAAATTTGAAATTCAAAATTTGAAATTTGAATTTTAAAATTTAAAATTCAAAATTCAAAATTCAAAAATTTGAAATTCAAAATTTGAAAATTAAAATTTGGTTGAAATTTTAAATTTGAAATTCAAAATTTAAAATTCAAAATTTGAAATTTAAAAATTTAAAATTTGAAATTTGAAATTTGTTTGAAATTTAAAATTCAAAATTTAAAATTTGAAATTTAAAATTTAAAATTTAAATTTTGAAATTGGTATATTTAGATATACTTGATCCAAGTAGCAAGTAATCTAATTGGGTTGGTTGCCATGGCCGTCCGATCATAGGAGAAAAGTAGGGTTTAAAGGCCCTCTCCCATTCGATGGGGTCTCCTATGACGGTAGGGGTGCCGTTGCAATTATATCCCATGCAGATGAAGTAGCGAAAGGACTTAATTATAAAAATTTAATTATAAAATTTATCATGAATGTGTTAGATTAGATCTAAAGAAATATTCATAATTTATTTTGATTGAGTTATTTCCTGTTAAGTAATTAGCAATAGGATTGCTATTTATGAAATGTGCTGATCTATTTGTGAAATGAGTCAATATATTTGATGAACAGAAAATAAAACTATTTAAATTTGAAAATTATTTTTGAAATACCAAACCCTGACCCATCAGCCCAAATACTTAATTAATAGAATTAAGTGTTGTCAAGTTGGTCTAGAATTGTGAATTAAGACCGAAGATAATTGCATAAACTTGTGGGTCAATGGGTTAGATGGATTAGATCCATAATTGGGTTAGACCTAAGGTTAGCTTAAAGAAATAGACTAAATTAAAGTAATTGATCAAATCTAATCAAAAGTTGAATTAGATTAGGTCAAGGACACTCTAGACTAAACTCCAATAGTTGTAGTTGAATGGGTCCATGTCTTTAACTAGACCAAGATGGACTTAATTCATGGCTACACGGTGGAACCCTATTTACTAAGTTGAACAAATTAAAACTAATGAACCGGTTGGTGTCTAAGGTAAGTTCGGCAGTTTGACCAGTGGTTCTTAAGTAGGAGCTACTCGCATTGATTCGATCTCTGATGAGTTAATGGCTTATCCCCACCACTGATCTCACTTACCTGGCCAACCTGGTGAGTTAGGTTTTGATTAGATCACTTGGTGATTAGGGCTCACCCATATCATTAGGTAAATCAGTGTGACTGATTTAGGTGCTCCTAATGCCAGCTTTAATTAAATCTTTTATAATCTGACTTGGTGAAGTCAGTGGGAGGATTGAAATTGACTGGTTAATTTCTTCTCTTCTATCCTTTAATAAAATTCTCAAAAATTATTAGGTCCTAAAAATGATTAAGTTATAGTGATAACTAAGTCATAGCCTCTCATTAAGTAAGTGATAATGAGTCCATTAGTTTAATAATCATTGGAGGCCCAAAGCCCTGATGCTTATTGACTAATGAAATTATCATTCATAATATGATAATTTGGTTTGAGTCTTTTTGATGGTGGTCAGGTTGGCCGGCCAAAGTCGGGCCTGATCATTTATTGGTCCGATTCACCAAATCAAGTTATATTAATGGTTGGACCTAACCAGATCTTTTTAGTGGAGGCCAAAGCCTACTGATTAGGTTCTGGGACAAAATTGATTACTAGAAGTTGTTTAGAGAAACAACTGGTTATGAACCTACCCATAAATGCACATGGGTTGACCAACCAAAGTTGGGCTCGTGTGTAGTCTGTGTGGATTCTCGTACCCACTAAAGAATTAAAGTAATTCTTCGAATTGGAGGTTGAGGCTACCAATTTGTAAAAATATTGGGAGAAACTTTAGACTAAAGTCCAAGTCTTTAGTATTAATAATTTATATACTAATAGAGGTCTGGTTTTCCTTTATGCAGCTATGGTCACTACCCTGTCGCTCCGGTCATTATTAGATAATGACAAGCTCATGGGGCCTAATTTCGATAGCTAGTATCGAAAATTAAAAATCATCCTTGAGCATGAGCATATCCTTTATGTAGTAACGGATCCGGCATCTGAGGAGCCAGCACCGAATGTTAGAGGGATGGTCCGAGATACTTACCAGAAGTGGCTCAACGACCGCACCATCGTTCGGTGCATAATGCTGGTGGCAATGAATGATGAGTTTAGCTGCAGGTTCGAGAACGCCCAGCCGCAGGAGATGCTTCAAATGTTGAACGACTCCTTTGGCATGCCTGACGACGTTGAAAGACACAAAACTAGTTGTGTCATTTTTAATTCTCGGATGAGGGATGGGGCCTCAGTCACCGATCATGTATTGTACATGATCAAAATGATTGAGTGCCTAAGTAAACTGGGCTTTCCCCTTTACAAGCAGCTCGGTAAGGATGCGATCCTTAATTCTTTGCCCAAGTCCTTCCTCCCCTTCCTTACTCATTTTCAAATGACAAAGCCAGCAGTGAACTACCATGGCTTATTGGGGTTACTGTAGAAATTTGAGGACCACCAGCTCCATAAGGAGTCGGTGAATGTTGTGGGAGGGTCTTCTTCTGATCGTCGATCCTTTAAGAAAGGGAAGAAGAACAAGAAGAAGAAGAATAAGAAGGTGCAGCCACATACTGGGACGTCTGCACAGGGTCAGACCAAGAAGCGCAAGCCCGACCAGAGCCAGGTGGAGTGCTTCTTTTACAAGAAGCAGGGGCACTGAAAGAGGAACTGTCCTCTATACATTGCCTCCCTGGACCCAAATAGGCCGAAGAAGAAGCAAGGTAATTATATGATAACACCTTGCAACTTTTTCATTTATGATACTACTGCCTGGGTATTGGATACCGGAAGCCCTTATCATATTTGCAATTCGATGCAGGGTCTGCAAGTCAGTAAGAGATTTGATGACGGTGAGAGGTTCCTGAACATTGGAGATGGAAGCAAAGTTCCAGTTCTAGCACTAGGAATCATGAACCTTATAATCAATTCTTATAATATAATTCTGAGTGAATGTCACTATTGTCCAAGCTTTTTATTAAATATTATTTCTATAGGCCTTTTGTGTTGGGAATAGTGTCCCAAAGCCAATCGTCAGCCTGTTGACGGTTGTGCTCATTTTTGTATATGTACATGAATTATGAATTAATAAAAAATATTTTAATATTTTTCATCACAAAATATTTCATCTTCTAATGAACTCTTATATTGTGGTGAAGTCCTTAGGACTATTTAGACTCGACAAAGGAGGATTTGTCGTTTAGTCCTTAAATCTGTTCGCGACCAAATGATGCATTGTTACCAAGGATGACAACGTTTATCAAGCATAGGTCATTGTGTGCCATATAGGTTGGTTATCCTCTTAACCAATGAGTGTGGAGACACAGGTATGGCATACAGATGAGATATAAGGGTACATTTGCACTGAACGTGACCGACTCCGGAGCTATTTCTGCTGTCAAAATTTATTCTGATGGAATATGGATATAAATGTCCTTCCGACCTAAGACCGCCACAGTGACTTGCAAGCAACTCACTGCACTTAGGCACTGGACTACCTGAATTTCTAATTCAGTGACAGAAGGGTGCTGGGTGTAGCCAAGTACTTGACTTCTCGGTGCGTGTCAAGATGGGATTGACCACTCCAGTTTAAGAGCTGTGTACAGTCGTGTTTCAATTTAACAAAACCTTGGCCAGGGTAGTCTTTGTGAGGAGTCACAGGACTGTTTGAGTTGAGCATGATTTGGATGATCTAATCAGGGTTGACAGTTTAACCTTGAGTCATCCTAAATACAGAGGTCAAAAGGTTGAATTATATAGTAACCATATTCATGTAGGTTCTGAGTGTTGTGATTATGACTATTCAACCTATCCGATCATCGGGTACCATTGCTAGATGGTCACTTCGATTAGTACAGGAATTGGTTCCTGTGCTACCGGCTTAGGTTCGAACCTGTGGGGTCACACACATTAGAGGTTCCTATCTGATTTGATGGCTGATGAAGAGTCCTAATGCTGTGGACTATGAGTCCTACATTTTTGAGACTCTGTGATCAAAAATCAGGATTCTCTGATCATGAGTCCCACACATTTTGGGTACCGGGGTCAAGAGTCCCACTGGTTTGGGACTCTTCGATCAGGGTTACATATCGATGAATTCTGATGCCCGATTACCCATCAGATTTGGACTCAATATTTATGAGAGATTTAATTAATAATTTGATCACTAATTAACTTAATTTGATTGAGTAATTATTTTTGGATCAAGTTCAATTGAATTGGATTCAGTTGGGTTTGACCCGATTAGGTTAAGAGTTGACCTAATCGTCGAGATGGTTTGATCCCTGATTTGATCAGGGATTGGGCTTAATCAATTCTTGATTTGGTTAGGATTTTATTGAGCCTAATTAAACCTAATTTAGTTGGATTTAAATTAGTCTAATTGGGCCTAACTTATTTGGTTCAATTAGGTTGGTTTAAATAATGAAACCACCTTGACCCATTCTCCCTGCGCCACCTCACTTCCACTGTGCCCATTTGAATTCACGAGAAGGAAGTTCTCATAAATTTTTCCTCATGCAAAGCCCTCCTCATGCTCTACTTTAATGCATCAAATTAGTGGATAAGGATGATTGGTTGGCCATTCAAATTCAAAACAAAGTTTGAATTTGAATGAGCAACCAATCTTAGCGCCTTGACCTTATCCTCTTTTAATGCCTTATTTATTACACGAGAAAATATTTCTCATGAAATCACTCATGCACAAATTAAGCCATGCTGTCCTCTTCTCACACCCTTAGTGGATAGGGATAAATTAGTTTCCATTTGAATTCAAAATTTGATTTGAATTCAAATGTGCAATTACTCATCTTTATCCTCTCACGTGGATAAGACCTTGGTTGATTATTTTAAAAGGAGGAGAAGAGTGGGGTGTGTGCAAGAAAAATTTTGGAGAGAAAATCTGGGCGTGAGGAATCCTTGTGTGCAAGGTGAAGGTCTATATCCTTCTGAGAGAAAAAGAAAGAAAAGAAAGAAAAAGTGTGCGCAGGGTTTCAGTGAGTTCTTCAGGGTTTCAGCCTGGAGTTCGGGAAGTGAGAAGGTGAGCTACGAGTGTCGTGAGCCCACCAAATTTTAAGGAGATCTTCAACATCCTCTCAAGCATGTCTACTGATGATCCAGAGCATCTGAAGAATCGGCAGACATCGATCAAAGGAGTTCGATCAGCATCGACTGTCGAAAGGGCTCTACAACGAGCTAGCACTCGTGAGGAGTCGATCAGACCGAGAGCTTCATGTGGATGATCCATAGAGGTCAGACACATTGTGTGGCTATATCATGATGATCAGAATCTCCCAACGGTGATCAGATTGCGGCGATCTACTATCCGCATAAAGGTATTGTGTTCTGAACACATTACAGTAAAGTGTTTACAGTTCAAATTTGAATTTCAAATTTAAATGCATGCATGCTATATATCATATTTAGATCCTAGTGTAGGATAAATTTTTATTAATTAATTAGATTAATTAATAATTTTCATTGTAAAATAGTGATTTTGAAAAGTTTTAAAATTACCATTTTACCCCTGTACTGAATTTCTCCACAAATGGTATCAGAGTGGGTTCTTAGATATGATATATATTTGCATGCGTAGATTAAGTTATAATCTAAAAGTTTAAATTTGAAATTTAAAATTTAAAATTTGAAATTTGAATTTTGAAAGTTGTTCGAAATTCAAAATTCAAAATTTTAAAATTCAAAATTTAAAATTTGAATTTTGAAATTTGAAATTCAAAATTCAAAATTCAAAAATTTGAAATTCAAAAAATTTGAAATTTGAAATTTGGTTAAAATTTCAAATTTGAAATTCAAAATTTAAAATTCAAAATTTGAAATTCAAAATTTGAAATTTAAAATTTTGAAATTTGAAATTTGTTTGAAATTTGAAATTCAAAATTTAAAATTTGAAATTTAAAATTTGAAATTTAAATTTTAAAATTGGTATATTTAGATATACTTGATCCAAGTAGCAAGTAATCGAATTGGGTTGGTTGCTATGGCCGTCCGGTCATAGGAGAAAAGTAGGGTTTAAAGGCCTTCTCTTCCCATTCGATGGGGTCTCCTATGGTGGTAGGGGTGCCAATGCGATTATATCCCATGCAGATGAAGTAGCGAAAGGAATATTTATGATTTATTTTGATTGAATTATTTTTTTTATGTAATTAACAATAGGATTGCTATTTATGAAATGTGCTGATATATTTGTGAAATGAGTCAACATATTTGGTAAACAGAAAATAAAACCTTTCAAATTTGAAAATTATTTTTGAAATGCCAAACCCTAACCTATCAGCCCAAATACTTAATTAAAAGAATTAAGTGATGTCTAGTAGGTCTAGAATTGTGAATTAAGAGCTAAGACAATAATTGCATAAACTTGTGGGTCAATGGATTAAATGGATTAGGTCCATAATTGGATTAGACCTAAGGTTAGCTTAAAGAAATGGACTAAATTAGAGTAACTGGTCAAATCTAATCAAAAGTTGAATTAGATTAGGTCAAGGATACTCTAGACTCAACTCCAATAGTTGTAGTTGAATGGGTCCATATCTTTAACTAGACCAAGATGGACTTAATTCATGGCTACGCAGTAGAACCCTATTTACTAAGTTGATCAAATTAAAACTAATGAACCGGTAGGTGTCTAAGGTAAGTTTGGCAGTTTGACCAGTGGTTTTTAAGCGGGAGCTACTCGCAGTGATTCGATCTCTGATGAGTTAATAGCTTATCCCCACCACTGATCTCACTTACCTGGCCAACCTGGTGAATTAGGTTTTGATTAGATCACTTGGTGATTAGGGCTCACCCATGTCATTAGGTAAATCAGTTTGACTGATTTAGGTGCTCCTAATGCCGCTTTAAGTAAATCCTTTTTAATCTGACTTGGTGAAGTCAGTGGGAGGATTGAAATTGGCTGGATATTTTCTTCTCATCTATTCTTTAATAAAATTCTCAAAAAAATTATTAGATCCTAAAAATGATTAAGTTATATTGATAACTAAGTCATAGCCTCCCATTAAGTGAGTGATAATGAGTCCATTAGTTTAATAATCATTGGAGGCCCAAATGCCTGGTGCTTATTGACTAATGGAATTATCATTCATAGTATGATAATTTGGTTTGAGTCTTTCTAATAGTGGTTAGGTTGGCCGACCAAAGTCGGGCTTGATCATTTATTGGTCCGATTTCACCAAATCAAATCATGTTAATGGTTGGACCTAACCAAATTTTTTCAGTGGAGGCCAAAGCCTACTGATTAGGTTCTGGGGCAAAATTAATTACTAGAAGTTGTTTAGGAAAACAACTGGTTATGAACCTACCCATAGATGCACATGGGTTGACCAACCAATGTTGGGCTCGTGTGTAGTCTGTGTGGATTCTAGTACCCACTAAGGAATTAAAGTAATTCCTCGAATTGGAGGTTGAGGCTATCAATTCATAAAAATACTGGGAAAAACTTTAGACTAAAGTCCAAGTCTTTAGTATTAATAATTTATGTACTAATATAGGTCTGGTTTTTCTTTATGCAGTTATGGCCACTACCCTGTCGCTCCGATCATTATTAGATAATGACAAGCTCATGGGACCTAATTTCGATAGCTGGTATCGAAAATTAAAAATCATCCTTGAGCATGAGTGGATCCTTTATGTAGTAACAGATCCAGCACCTGAGGAGCCAGCCCTGAATGCTAGAGGGACGGTCTGAGATACTTACCAGAAGTGGCTCAACGATCGCACCACCATCCGGTGCATAATGCTGGCGGCAATGAATGATGAGTTTAGCTGCAGGTTCGACAATGCCCAGCCACAGGAGATGCTTCAAATGTTGAATGACTCTTTTGGCACGCCTGACGACATTGAAAGGTACAAAATTAGTTGTGGCATTTTCAATGCTCGGATGAGGGATGGAGCCTCAGTCACTGATCATGTACTGTACATGATCGAAATGATTGAGCGCCTAAGTCAACTGGGCTTTCTCCTGCACGAGTAGCTCGGTAAGGATGCGATCCTTAATTCTCTGCCCAAGTCCTACCTTCCCTTCCTTACTCATTTTCGAATGACAAAGCCTGCAGTGAACTACCACGGCTTGTTGGGGTTGCTGCAGAACTTTGAGAAGGACCACCAGCTCCATAAGGAGTCGGTAAATGTTGTGGGAGGGTCTTCTTCTGGTCGTCGACTCTTTAAGAAAGGGAAGAAGAACAAGAAGAAGAAGAATAAGAAGGTGCAGCCACATGCTGGGATGTCAGCACAGGGTCAGACCAAGAAGCGCAAGCCCGATCAGAGCCAGGCAGAGTGCTTCTTTTGCAAGAAGTAGAGGCACTGGAAGAGAAATTGTCCTCTATACATTGCCTCACTGGACCCGAACAGGCCGAAGAAGAAGCAAGGTACTTATATGATAACACCTTGTAACTTTTTCATTTGTGATACTACTGTTTGGGTATTAGATACTGGAAGCCCTTATCATATTTGCAATTCGATGTAGGGTCTGCAGGTCAGTAGGAGATTTGATGAAGGCGAGAGATTCCTGAACGTTGGAGATGGAAGCAAAGTTTCAGTTCTAGCATTAGGAATCATGAACCTTGTAATCAATTCTCGAAATATAATTCTGAGTGAATGTCACTATTGTCTAAGTTTTTTATTAAATATTATTTCTGTAGACCTTTTGGCCATGAACGGTTATCAATTTTTAATAAAAGAAAATGTTAGCAATATCATTTTGAATGGTGTTACAATATTTGTTGGACAACTTAATAATGGAATTTACTTTCTATCACAACCTGTTAATGTGGTTCAAAACTCCGATAAATGCCCTAGAATAGATAATGTGTCAGAAGTCTACCTTTGGCACTGTAGGCTAGGTCATATCAATAAGAACAGGATAAATAGGTTGGCTCAAGAAGGAATTCTTGAAGTAGGTGATTATGAATCACTTCTAACCTGTGAGTTCTGTCTTCTTGGTAAAATGACCAAGTCACCTTTTACTGGAAAAGGTGAGCGAGCCAGTGAACTCTTGGCTCTGGTACATTCTGATGTATGTGGACCCATGAGCTCAAGTGCAAGAGGTAGATATTTCTACTTCATAACCTTCACAGACGACCTATCGAGGTATGGGTATGTCTATTTAATGAAGCATAAGTCGGAGTCGTTTGAAATGTTCAAACTATTCCGAAATGAGGTAGAAAAATAAACTGAAAAGTGTATTTAAACTCTTCGATCTGATCGAGGAGGTGAATACCTTTCCAATGAGTTTCTGACATATCTTAGGGAGAATGGGATTCTCTCTCAATGGACTCCTCCTAGAACACTACAGCATAATGGTGTATCTGAAAGGAGAAATCGGACCTTGTTGGATATGGTTCGATCCATGATGGAGATTGCTGGTCTGCCGATCTCCCTCTGGGGATATACGCTCGAATCAGCTTGTTAGCTTCTAAATAGAGTTTTGAGTAAGTCTGTAACCAAAATACCATATGAGATATGGATAGGACGTAAGCCAGTACTCTCATACCTTAGGGTTTGGGGGTGTCCGACTTATGTTAAATGTTTAATTACGATAATCTAGGACCTAGGTCTAACAAGTGTAATTTTATAGGATACCCAAAAGAGATAAAAGGGTATTATTTCTACCTGACTGATGAGCAAAAAGTGTTTGTCAGCCTTAAGGTAATCTTTTTGGAAAGGAAGTTCCTTGGTGAAGGGACTGTTGCCTCTAAGGTCGAACATGATGAAATTCGATAGGTGAAAAATTCGACGCAAGTTGCTGAACCAAATTTGATTAGATCAGATCTGGAGCCCATTGATCAAGCATCCTTAAGACGATCTAGTAGAGTACCACGTCAACCGGACAGATACTATGGTTTCTTGATCCGAGATGACGATCCTATCGAACTTGATGAAAATGATGAGGATCCAATCACCTACATGGATGCAATGCAGAGACCAGACTCTGAGAAATGGCTAGAGGCCATGAAATCCGAAATGGAGTCCATGAAGGTCAACGATGTGTGGATATTGGTTGACCCACCTGAAGGAGTAAAATTCATAGGGTGTAAGTGGGTCTTCAAGAGGAAGAGGGACGCAGACGGAAAGGTGAAAACCTATAAAGCCCATCTGGTTGCCAAGGGATATCGTCAACGTTATGGTATAGACTATGACGAGACATTTTCTCTGGTGGCAATGCTAAAATCCATTCGGATTATGCTTGCGATAGTTGCCCATCTGGACTATGAAATCTGGTAGATAGATGTGAAGACAGCTTTCCTAAATGGAGAGCTGGATGAAGAGGTGTATATGATACAACCTGAAGGATTCACATCCACTGATGAGTCTAAGGTGTGCAGACTACAGAAGTCCATTTATGGACCTAAGAAGGCATCCCGAAGTTGGAACATACATTTTGATAGGATGATCAAGATGTATGGCTTCGTTAAGAATGGAGAAGAGCCTTGCATTTATAAGTGGGCTAATGGTCCAGTAGTGGTATTTCTTGTATTGTATGTGGATGATATTCTCTTAATCGAGAATGATGTCCCTGTATTACAAAAATAAAGATTTGGCTATCGTCACAGTTCTCCATGAAAGATTTGGGGGAAGCTTCCTACATTCTAGGGATGAGGATCTATAGGGATAGATCTAAAAGGTTGCTTGGTTTATCCCAGTCTACATACATAGATACTATGCTGAAGTGGTTCAGAATAGAGAATTCCAAGAAAGGCTATCTATCGATAGGCCATGGAATTTCTCTCTCGAAGAGGGATTGTCCGACAACACCTCAAGAGAGAGAGCGTATGGGTAGGATTCCATATGCTTTGGCAGTGGGATCTATCATGTACGCCATAATATGTACCTGACCAGATGTGGCATACTCACTAGGGGTAGTGGGTAGATACCAATCTGATCCAGGGAAGAACCATTGGAAGGTTGTTAAAACCATCCTGAAGTATTTAAGAAACACTAAGGACCAGTGGCTTGTTTATGGTGAATCGAACTTGAGACTTATAGGATTTACAGACTCTGGTTTTTAGTCTGATCACGATGACAGCAAAAGTATGTCGGGATTTATTTTTACCCTTAATGGTGGGGCTATCTGCTGGAAGAGTTCCAAGCAACACACTGTGGCTATTTCAGTTTGCGAGGTGGAGTATGTCGCTACATCAGATGCTGCCAAAGAAGTGGTGTGGCTGAGGAAGTTCATCACCGAGCTTGAAGTAGCACCCTCCCTTGTTGGTCCAGTTCTGCTCTACTGTGACAGCTCTGGAGCCATTGCTCAGGCGAAGGAACCGAAGGCACACCAGCGGACGAAGCATATTCTGTGCCACTACCATCTCATTCAGGAAATTATGGATCGAGGTGATGTCGACCTTCAGAAGATTGACGGAAAGGAGAACCTGACCGATCCATTCACTAAAGCCATTGTGGTGAAGGAGTTCGATGACTATAAGTCGAAGATGGGTATTAGATACTACACCGGTTGGCTTTAGGCCAAGTGGGAGATTGTTGGAAATAGTATCCCAAAGTCAATCATCTGCCTGTTGACGGTTGTGCTCATTTTTGTATATGTACATGAATTATGAATTAATAAAAATTATTTTGATATTTTTCATCACAAAATATTTCATCTTCTAATGAACTCCTATATTGTGGTGAAGTTCGTAGGACTATTTAGACTCGAGAAAGGAGGATTTGTCATTTAGTCCTTAAATCTATTCGCGACCAAATGATACATTGTTACCAAGGATGACAACGTTTATCAAGCATAGGTCATTGTGTGCCATATAGGTTGGTTGTCCTCTTAACCAATGAGTGTAGAGACACTGGTATGGCATACAGGTGAGATGTAAGGGTACATCTGCACTGAACGTGACCGACTCTGGAGCTATTTTTGCTGTCAAGATTTGCTCCAATGGAATATGGGTATAAATATCCCTCCGACCTGAGACCGTCACTATGACTTGCAAGCAACTCACTGTACTTAGGCACTGGACTACCTGAATTTCTAATTCAGTGACGGAAGGCTGCTGGGTGTAGTCAAGTACTTGACTTATCGGTGCGAGTGTCAAGATGGGATTGACCACTCCAGTTTAGGAGCTGTATACAGTCATGTTTCAATTTAGCAAAATCTTAGCCAGGGTAGTCTTTGTGTGGAGTCACAGGACTGTTTGAGTTGAGCACGATTCGGATGATCTAATCAGGGTTGACAGTTTAATCCTGAGTCGTCCTAAACACAGAGGTTAAAAGGATGAATTATACAGTAACCATATTCATGTAGGTTCTGAGTGTCACGATTACGACTATTCAACCTATCCGATCATCCGGTACCATTGCTAGATGGTCATTTCGATTAGTACAGGAATTGGTTCCTGTGCTACCGGCTTAGGTTCGAACCTGCAAGGTCACACACATTAGAGGTTTCTATCTGATCTGATGGCTGATGAAGAGTTCTGATGCTTGTGGACTATGAGTCCTACGTGTCTGAGACTTTATGATCGAGAATCAAGATTCTCTGATCATGAGTCCCACACATTTTGGATACCGGGGTCAAGAGTCCCACTGGTTTGGGACTCTTCGATCAGGGTTACATATCAATGAATTCGGATGTCCGATTACCCATCGAATTTGGACTCAATATTTATGAGAGATTTAACTAGTGATTTGATCATTAATTTACTCAATTTGATTGAGTAATTATTTTTGGATCAAGTCCAATTGAATTGAATTCAGTTGGATTTGACCCGATTAGGTTAAGAGTTGACCTAATCGTAGAGATGGTTTGGTCCCTGATTTGATCAGGGGTTGGGCTTAATCAATTCCTAATTTGATTAGAATTTTATTGAGCCTAATTAAGCCTAATTTAGTTGGGTTTAAATTAGTCTAATTGGGCCTAACTTATTTGGTTCAATTAGGTTGGTTTAAATAATGAAACCACCTTGATCCATTCTCCCTACACCTCACTTCCACTGCATCCATTTGAATTCGCGAGAAGGAAGTTCTCATGAATTTTTCCTCACGCAGAGCCCTCCTCACGCCCTACTTTAATGCACCAAATGAGTGGATAAGGATGATTGGTTGGCCATTCAAATTCAAAACGAAGTTTGAATTTGAATGAGCAACCAATCTTAGCGCCTTGACCTTATCCTCTTTTAACATCCTATTTATTACACGAGAAAATATTTCTCGTGAAATCACTCATGCACAAATTAAGCCACGCCCTCCTCTTCTCATGTCCTTAGTGGATATGAATAAATTAATTTCCATTTGAATTCAAAATTTGATTTGAATTCAAATGTGCAATTACTCATCTTTATCCTCTCACATGGATAAGACCTTGGTTGATTGTTTTAAAAGGAGGAGAAGAGTGGGGTGTGTGCAAGAAAAATTTTGGAGAGAAAATTTGGGTGTGAGGAATCCTTGTGTGCAAGGTGAAGGTCTATATCCTTCCGAGAGAAAAATAAAGAAAAGAAAGAAAAAATATGCGCAGGGTTTCAGTGAGTTCTTCAGGGTTTCAGCCTAGAGTTTGAGAAGTGAAAAGGTGAGCTACGAGTATCGTGAGCCTACCAAATTTTAAAGAGATCTTCAACATCCACTCAAGCATATCTGCTGATGATCCGAAGCATCCAAAGAATTGACAGACATCGATCGAAGGAGTTCGATCAGCATCGGCCGTCGAAAGGGCTCTACAACGAGCTAGCACTCGTGAGGAGTCGATCAGATCATGAGCTTCATGTGGATGATCTACAGAGGCCAGACACACTGTGTGGCTGCATCGTGACGATCAGACTCTCCCGATGATGATCAGATTATGGTGATCTACTACCCGCACAAAGGTATTGTGTTCTGAACACATTACAGTAAAGTGTTTACTGTTCAAATTTGAATTTCAAATTAAATGCATGCATGCTATATATCATATTTAGATCCTAGTGTAGGATAAATTTTTATTAATTAATTAGATTAATTAATAATTTTTACTGTAAAATAGTAATTTTAAAAATATTTTAAAATTATCATTTTACCCCTGTACTGAATTTTTCCACATGTTGGCCATGTACGGTTATCAATTTTTAATAAAAAAAATATTTACAATATCATTTTGAATGGTGTTACAATGTTTGTTGGACAACTAAATAATAGAATTTACTTACTGTCACAGCCTGTTAATGTAGTTCAAACCTCCGGTAAATGTCCTAGAATAGATAATGTGTCAGAAGTCTACCTTTGGCACTGTAGGCTAGGTCATATCAATGAGAATAGGATAAACAGGTTGGCTCAAGAAGGAATTCTTAAAGTTGGTGATTGTGAATCACTTCCAACCTGTGAGTCCTGTCTTCTTGAGAAGATGACCAAGTCACCTTTTACTGAAAAAGATGAGAGAGCCAGTGAACTCTTGGGTCTGGTACATTCTGATGTATGTGGACCCATGTGTTCAAGTGTAAGAGGTAGATATTTCTACTTCATAACCTTTACAGACGACCTATCGAGGTATGGGTATGTCTACTTAATGAAGCATAAGTTGGAGTCGTTTGAAATGTTCAAACTATTCTGAAATGAGGTAGAAAAATAAACTAAAAAGTGTATTAAAATTCTTCGATCTGATCGAGGAGGTGAATATCTTTCCAATAATTTTCTGACATATCTTGGAGAGAATGAGATTCTCTCTCAGTGGACACCTCCTAAAATACCACAGCATAATGGTGTGTCTGAAAGGAGGAATCAGACTTTGTTGGATATGGTTCGATCCATGATGGGGTTTGTTGGTCTGCCAATCTCCCTCTGGGGATATGCACTCGAATCGGCTTGTTACCTTCTAAATAGGGTTCCGAGTAAGTCTATAACCAAAATGCCATATGAGATATGGATAGAACGTAAGTCAGTACTCTAGCACCTTAGGGTTTGGAGGTGTCCAGCTTATGTTAAACATTTAATTACAGACAAGCTTAGACCTAGGTCCGACAAGTGTAATTTCATAGGGTACCCAAAAGAAACCAAAGGATATTATTTCTACCTAGCTGATGAGCAAAAAAGTGTTTGTTAGGCTTAAGGCAATCTTTTTGAAAAAGGAGTTCCTTGGTGAAGGGACTGTTGCCTCTAAGGTTGAACTTGAGAAAGTTTGGCAGGTGAAAAAATCGACACAAGTAGTTGAACCTGAACCGAATTTGGTTAGATAAGATCTGGAGCCCATTGTTCCTGCACCCTTAAGGCAATCTTGTAGAGTACCACGTCAACTAGACAGATACTATGATTTCTTGATCCGGGACAGCGATCCTATTGAACTTGATGAAAATGATGAGGATCCGATCATCTACATGGATGCAATGCAGAGATCTGACTCTAAGAAATAGCTAGAGGCCATGAAATCTGAAATGGAGTCCATAAAGATCAACGATGTGTGGATATTGGTTGACCCACCTGAAGGAGTAAAACCCATAGGGTGTAAGTGGGTCTTCAAGAGGAAGAGGGGCACAGACGGAAAGGTGAAAATCTATAAAGCCCATCTGGTTGCCAAGGGATATCGTCAACGTTATGGTATAGACTATGACGAGACGTTTTCTCCTATGGCAATGCTCAAATCCATTCGGATTATGCTTGCGATAGCTGCCTATCTGGACTATGAAATCTGGTAGATGGATATGAAAATAGCTTCCCTAAACGAAGAGCTGGATGAAGAAGTATATATGATACAACCTGAAGGGTTCACATCCACAGAAGAGTCTAACATGTGCAGGCTACAGAGATCCATTTATGGACTTAAGCAGGCATCTCGGAGTTGGAACATACATTTTGATAAGACGATCAAGACGTATGGCTTCGTTAAGAATGAAGAAGAGCCCTGCATTTATAAGTGGGCTAATGGTCTAGTAGTAGTATTTCTTGTATTGTATGTGGATGACATTCTCTTAATCGAGAATGATGTCCCTGCATTACAAGGAATAAAGATTTGAC
Organism: Elaeis guineensis; assembly: GCF_000442705.2. Lineage (NCBI taxonomy): Eukaryota > Viridiplantae > Streptophyta > Magnoliopsida > Arecales > Arecaceae > Elaeis > Elaeis guineensis. The sequence goes on along the minus strand of NC_026004.2, from coordinate 43,572,593 downwards.
TGTCGTCACAGTTCTCCATGAAGAATCTGGGAGAAGCTTCCTACATCCTAAGGATGAAGATCTATAGGGATAAATCTAAAAGGTTGCTTGGCTTATCCCAATCCACGTACATTGATACTATGCTGAAGAGGTTCAGCATGGAGAATTTCAAGAAAGGCTATCTACCGATAGGCCATAGAATTTCTTTCTCGAAGAGGGATTGTCCGACAACACCTCAAGAGAGAGAGCGTATGGGTAGAATTCCATGTGCTTTGACAGTGGGATCTATCATGTACACCATGACATGTACATGACTAGATGTGGCATACTCACTAGGGGTAGTGAGTAGATACCAATCTGATCCAGGGAAGAATCACAGGAAGGTTGTTGAAACCATCCTAAAGTATTTAAGAAATACTAAGGACCAGTGGCTTGTTTATGGTGAATCAGACTTGAGACTTATAGGGTTTACAGACTCTAATTTTCAGTCTGATCACGATGACAGTAAGAGTGTGTCGGGATTTATTTTTACCCTTAATGGTGGGGCTGTCTGCTGGAAAAGTTCCAAGCAGCACACAGTGGCTGATTCAGTTTGCGAGGTGGAGTATGTCGCAGCATCAGATACTGCCAAAGAAGCAGTGTGGCTGAGAAAATTCATCACCAAGCTCGGAGTAGCACCCTCCCTTGTTGGTCCAGTTCTGCTCTACTGTGACAGCTCTGGAGCCATTGCTTAGGCGAAGGAACCAAAGGCACACCAACGGACGAAGCATATTCTGTGCCGCTACTATCTCATCCGAAAAATTATGGATTGAGGTGACGTCGACCTTCAGAAGATCGACGGGAAGGAGAACCTGGCCAACCCATTCACTAAAGCCATTGCGGTGAAGGAGTTCGATGACTTCAAGTCAAAGATGGGTATTAGATACTGCACCGATTGGCTTTAGGCCAAGTGGGAGATTGTTGGGAATAGTGTCCCAAAGCCAATCATCAGCCTGTTGACGGTTGTGCTCTTTCTTGTATTAGTATATGAATTATAAATTAATAAAAATTATTTTGGTATTTTTCATCACAAATTATTTCATCTTCTCATGAACTCTTGTGTTGTGATGAAGTCCTTAGGACTATTTAGACTCGACAAAGGAGGATTTATCGTTTAGTCCTTAAACCTGTTCGAGACCAAATGATACGTTGTTACCAAGGACAACAACGTTTATCAAGCATAGGTCGTTGTGTGCCATATGGGTTGGTTGTCCTCTTAACCAAGGAGTGTGGAGACACTGGTATGGCATACAGGTGAGATGTAAGTGTACATCTGCACTGAATGTGACCGACTCCAGAGCTATTTCTGCTGTCAAGAATTGCTCTAATGAGATATGGGTATAAATATCCCTCCGACCTGAGACTGCCATGGTGACTTGCAAGCAACTCACTGCAGTTAGGCACTGGACTACCTGAATTTCTAATTCAGTGACGGAAAGATGCTGGGTGTAGTCAAGTACTTGACTTGCCAGTGCGTGTATCAAGATAGGATTGACCACTCCAATTTATGAGCTATGTACAGTCGTATTTCAATTTAGCAAAACCTTGGCCAGGGTAGTCCTAGTGAGGAGTCACAGGACTGTTTGAGTTGAGCATGTTCGGATGATCTAATCAGGGTTGACAGTTTAACCCTGAGCATCCTAAACACAGGGGTCAAATGGGATGAATTATATAGTAACCATATTCACGTAGGTTTTGAGTATTACGATTGTGACTATTCGACCTATCTGGATGTCGGGTACCATTGCTAGATGGTCACTTTGATTAGTACAGGAATTGATTCCTGTGCTACCGGCTTAGGTTCGAACCTGCGGGGTCACACACATTAGAGGTTCCTATCTGATCTGATGGCTGATGAAAAGTCCTAATATTTGTGGACTATGAGTTCTACATGTCTAGGACTCTATGATCGAGAATCAGGGTTCTCTGATCATGAGTCCCACACATTTTGGGTATCGGGGTCAAGAGTCCCACTGGTTTGGGACTCTTCGATCAAGGTTTCATATCGATGAACTTTGATACCCGATTACCCATCGGATTTGGACTCAGTATTTATGAGAGGTTTTATTAGTAATTTGATCACTAATTAACTCAATTTGATTGAGTAATTATTTTTGGATCAAGTCCAATTGAATTGGATTCAGTTGGGTTTGACCCGATTAGGTTAAGAGTTGACCTAATCGTCGAGATGGTTTGGTCCCTGATTTGATCAGGGGTTGGGCTTAGTCAATTCTTGATTTGATTAAGATTTTATGGAGCCTAATTAAGTCTAATTAAGTTGGGTTTAATTTAGTCTAATTGTGCTTAACCTATTTTGATTAGGTTGGTTCAATTAAGATTAAACCATCATTTGAATTCAAATCCCTGCGCCACCTCATATCTCTGCACCCATTTGAATTCACGAGAAGCAACTTCTTGTGAATTTTCTCTCACACAAAGCCCTTCCCACGCCCAACATTTGTGCACCATATAGGTGGATAAGGATGGTTGGTTGGCCATTCAAATTCAAAAGAAAGTTTGAATTTGAATGAGCAACCAATCCATGCGCCATGTCCTTATCCTCTTTAGCACCCCATGTTCTACACGAGAAAGTGTTTCTCGTATAAACTCTCCATGCACAAATGAAGCCACACCCCTTCTCTTCTCATGCCCAAGTGTATAGGGATGAGTTGGTTTGCATTCAAATTCAAATTTGATTTGAATTCAAATGTGCAACCACTTATCTTTATCCTCTCATGCGGATAAGACATGTTCTACGTTGTTTTTAAAAGAGGAGAAGGATGGGGCGTGCATAGAATTTTTTGGATAGAAAGCCTGGCGCATGTGGAAGCCTTGTGCATGTGGTGAAGGTCCAAAACCTTTCGAGAGAAAAAGAAAGAAAAGAAAGAAAAATGGATGCAGGGTTTTCAGTGAGTTCCCTAGGGTTTCAGCCTGGGGTTCGAGAAGTGAGAAGGTGAGCTACGAGTGTCGTGAGCCCACCAAATTTTAGAGAGAGCTTCATCAACCTCTCAAGCACACTTGCTAATGATCTAGAGCATTCAAGAAGTCAACAGACATCGATCGAAGGAGTTTGATCAGCATCGACCATCAAAAGGGCTCTACAACGAGCTAGCACTCATGAGGAGCCGATCAGATCGGGAGCTTCGTGTGGATGATCCACAGAGGTCAAACACACTGTGTGACTATGTTGTGATGATCAGATCCTTTCGACGGTGATTAGATTACGATGATCGACTACCCGCACAAAGATATTGTGTTCTGAACACAGAACAGTAAATTATTTACTGTTCAAATTTGAATTTCAAATTTAAATGCATGCATGCTGTATATCATATTTAGATTCTAGTATAGGGTAAACACATGTTAATAAATTAGATTAATTAATAATTTTCACTATAAAATAGTAATTTTAAAAAAGTTTTAAAATTATCATTTTACCCCTGTACTAAAATTTCACTTCACCTCTCACCTTGCTCAAATCTCCTACTGACTTGCAACCCCTACAATGAATTGCAAATATGGTAAGGGCTACCGGTATCGAATACTCAGTTAGTTATATCACAAATAGAAAAATTGTAAAGAGTTATCATATAAATACCTTGCCCAGCAATAGCTTGCTTCTTTCTCTGCTTGTTCGGATCCAAGGAGGCAATGTACTGAGGACAGTTCCTCTTTCAATAATCCCACTTCTTGCAAAAGAAGCATTCAGCTTGACTCTTATTAGGCTTAATCTTTTTGGTCTGGCCCTGTACTGATGTCCCAGCCTAAACTTGCAACTTCTTCACTTTCTTCTTCTTGTTCTTCTTTCCTTTCTTAAAGGATCGAGAACCAGAAGACGAACCTCCCACTAAGTTCATCGACTCCTTGTGGAGTTGGTGATCTTTCTCAAAGTTTTGAAGCAACCCCAGTAATCCATGGTAGTTTACTTCAGGCTTTGTCATTCTATAATGAGTGAGAAATGGGAGATAAGACTTAGGCAGCGAGTTCAGTATTGCATCTTTTCCAAGCTGCTCATTCAAGGAAAAATTGAGCTTGCTCAAATGCTCCATAAACTCGATCATGTACAATACATGATCAGTGACAAAGGCACCATCCCGCATTTTGGCATTGAAGATGGCACAACTAGTCTTGTGCCTCTCCGCATCATCGGGTGTTCCAAAGGCATCCTCCAACACTTGAAGCATATTCTTTGGCTGAGCCATCTCAAATCTATGATTGAACTCGTTGCTCATGGTAGCCAGCATGATGCAGCGCACCGTGGTCCGACCACTGAGCCACTTCTGGTAGGTGTCTCTGACTGTTCCACATGCATTGGCAGCTGGCTCCTCAGATGCAGGATCCGTTATCACATATAGGATCCATTCATGCTCTAGGATAATCTTCAACTTTCGATACCAGCTACTGAAGTTGGATCCCACCAACTGATCATTGTCCAACAATGATCGGAGCAATAGGGAAGTGGCCATATCAGCACAAAGAAAAATCATAACCTAATTAGTAATTGATTCATTAAATTTAAAGATTTAGACTTTAATCAAAAGATTTCTCTCACTATTTTATTCGAATTGATAGCCTCTACCTCCAATTCGAGAAATTATCCTAATTTTTTAGTGGATACTAGAATCCACTTAGACTGCACACAAGTCCAACTTTGGTTGGCCAACCCATGTACATCTAAGGGTAGGTTCATAATCAATTGTTTCTCTAGATAATTTTTAGTAATTTTAATTTTGCCCCAGTCCCTAATCAGTAGGCTTTGGCCTCCACTGAAAAGGTCTGATTAGGTCCAACCATTAACATGACATACTTGGCTCATCTAGCCAATGAATGATTAAGCCCAATTTTGGTTGGCTAACCTAACCATCATTTAGAAAGATACAGTCAAGAAATTATATTATGAATGACAATTCCATCAGTCGATAAGCTCCAGGCCTTGGGGCCTCCAATGATTACCCAACTGATGGACCCATTATCATCTACTTAATGGGAGGCTATGATCTAGTTATCATCATAACTATTTTATTTTAAAGATCTAATAATTTTAGAAGATTTAATTGATTTAGAAGAGGAGGTCAGATGAACCAGCTTATTATGATCCTCCCACTAGCTTCACCAAGTCAGCTTAAGGGAGACCATTAAAAGGGCTGGTCTAGGAGCACCTAAATCAGTCACACTGATTTACCTAGCTAAAATGGGTCAGCCCGAATAGTCAAATGATCCGATCAAAATATAATTTCACCAAGAGGCCAGGTAAGTTCGATCGATGGGAGGGTCTACCAAAGCTTGCCTTAGACACCATCAGAAATGGTCAGGTAAGCGGGCTGCCAATTAAAAACCACCAGTCTGATTTACCTTAGACACCAACTAGTTTAATTAGTTTCGATTAGATCAACCTAATAGTTCGTGCTAGACCGCTTAGCCAAGAATCAAGTCCATTTAGTTCTCGCTAAAGACATGGACTTGACAAACTATAACTATTATAATTGATCTAGAGAAACCTTGACCTAATCTAAGATAACAATTGATTAGATTTAGTCAATTTTCTAATTAAATCCATCTTTAATCTAACCTTAGGTCTAATCCAATTAATGGACCTAATTCTCACTAACCCACTAACCCAATGTGTTATGGTTTGTTCTTAGGTTCTTCAATTCACAATCCTAGAACCTAATCAAATAACTTCTTAATTCTCAATTAAATTTTGTACTGAGGGTTAGGGTTTGGCTTTTCAAAAATAATTTTCATATTTGTAAAATATTTTTACAACATGGTTCTTACCAACCAAGTTGCATGTTTGATTCATAATCAAAATACAAGTAAAATAAGCACGAAACTACTTTAGATCTAATCTAAACAGGTTTTTGTAATTGAAATAATTTCAACTTTAAACTGCATAAATTTTTCAGACAAATATATGATGGTTCTTTGTGCGAAAATTATTAACAAAGAGATTTTATTTTAGATTTAAATATTTTTTAAATATAATAAATCATAAATTTAATCTAGATCATATCTAACAAATTTATGATTAAAGATAGATCTACACGAACTAGGACAACCTTTGCACTGTAAGGGGTAAACCTTACAGCAGGACAACCTACAGTTCGTGATTGATCTAAAAATTTTAATTTTAGATTTAACAATCAGATTATAAATTAGATTTAATCTAAGAAATAATCTAAGTATGTATACATAATCATATAATAAACAACCTAGGCTCTGATACCAATTGAAGGAACAAGATCTAAGGTTTCAGGATTAGATCTTGAAACTTGTTCAAGATCAGGCAGCGAAAGATTAAAATAAATTAAAATTTATCTTATAAAATTAGAGAATCTCTAGATCTAAGATCCTATTACATGATTATTACATGATATTAAATCAAAAATTAAAATATAAAGAGCAAGAACTATATGTTGATCATATCAACAAGTTTCTATACTACATCTAATGTATGTAAAATATAATAGATCAGATCTATTACCTTGCAAGTTAGACATTCTAACTTTGCTGATCTGGGCTTGAGGATGATGTTGCAAGCCGTACATATGTTTGACCTCTAGGAGTCGTCCACACAAGCCCATGAATCATGATCAGAAGTTCTGATCCAGAATATCAGCACAGTATGCTAGTGCTGTGCTGATCCTTCTTCGATGGTCGATCAGATGCCTCCTTCTTCTTGATTTGAACTCTTCCAAAGATGAAAAGTTGGAGAAAGAGTTTCATATATGAGATACTCTCAGAAAACTCATAGATGGAGGAAGGGAAGAGGTGAACTCAGCAACCCAAGAAGAAGACCCTCTTCTTCTTCTCTTTGCTCTCACCTAGACACCTAATTTTGTGTCTATTATATCTCCACGCTCCAATACTTTTTCTCCTTGATTTTCACACACCCTAAAGGTATCTTAATGATATATAATTCATAAAAATTTCAAGAAGAAATTTATCTTAAATAAAAAGATATGAAGAATCCTTATCTAGGTCAAATACCTAGTCAAGGAAAATCCAAACAGGGCAAGACCAATGGCGCCCAACTCATGGGCGCCCCCTCCTTTTTATTCTACCATGGACCATTAGCAATGGGCACAAAATATGTGCCATAAAAGCCATAAAAATTTCAAAAAAAAATTGAATAAAATCAGTACCATAAGGAAAGAGTTTTGTTTTCCTAAAATTCTATCTCATAGAATTTGAAATCCAAACTAATTCCTACTTTGACTTGATCCACAACTACATTCCATGTAAGAGAGAAAGAGTGGAAAGCTTTGAGCATGCATGAAGGCCTAGGAGAGAAGGTTTTATTTTACAAAATAAGAGAGAGTGGGCATGGGGGGCTAAGGTGGCACAAGGTGGAATCCTAGTCTTACTAGGATTCTATCTATGACTTGTTCAAATTTGGTTTCTCAAACCAAATCAAACTAAAATCAAATCAACCCAATTAAAATAGGTCTTAGCCCAACTAAGAAGCTAATTTAATCAGATTAAATAAAATTTAAATCTAATTTAGTTTTCTAATTAAATTAAAAATTAGGTTGACGCAAGTCCTAATTGAACTAGGACTAGTTTTTTTCTTGCACTTGGCTTATCCAATAAACCAATTGGACTTGATCCAATCAAGCCCAAATCAAATCTAATTAAATTATATTCAATTAGACTTAATCTCAGCCCATTGGCTTGATCAAATTAAATCAATTAGCAATCAAATTACTAATCGATCCTCCTGCAATACTTGCACTAGGTTAAATATCAATCGTATTGATCGTTTAACCCTAGAATGATTTTTAATCATTTATCAACCATCCAATCGGATCGTGAACTCTAATGTGTGTGATCTCATAGGTTCAAATCTAAGTCAATAGTATAGAAATAAATTTTTGTACCAATCGAAGTGATCATCTAGCAATGGTACCCGACGGTCGGATAGGTCGAATGTGTAGAATAACATCCTTAGAACCCATGCGGATATAGTTACTATATAATTCATCTCCTTAATCAAAATGCTCATAGGATACCTCAGAGTTCAACTGTCAACTCTGATCAGGTTGTCCACATTATATTTTAAAATATCAAATCCATCTGATGGATTATCCTGGCCAAGATTTTACTACATTGAAATACAGTGACTCATTCTTCTCCAACTCTTGGAGTGGTCAATTCCATCTTGATCACACTTTGACTTCACAAGTACTTGACTGTACCCAGAAGTCTTTCGTCACTGAATTAGAAATTCAGTTAGTCCAGTACCAAAGCACAGTGAGTTGCTTGCAAGTCACTGAGGTGATCTCAGGTCTAAGAGACACTTATACCTATATACCATCAGAGACATTCTCGACTGTAGAATACTCTGGAGATGGTCACGTTCAATGATGATATACCTTTATATCTCACCTATATGTCATGTCAGTATCTCCACACTCTTTGGTTAAGAGGACAACCAACCCATATGGCCTACAGTTATCTATGCTCGATAGAAGCTGTCATCCTTATTAACAGCCTATCATTTGGTCGTGAACAGTTTTAAGAACTAATCGATAAATCTTCTCTTTATCAAACCTAAATAGTCCTAAGGACTTCATCACAACAACGGAGTTCATTAGAAGATGAAAACTTATGATGAAAATATCAAAAAGATATTTTATTTATTAACAAATCAATTACAATACAAGGTTGCTCAACCATCAACAAGTTGACGATTAGCTTTTGGGATATATTTCCCAACAATGTGTCCTATAGCCCATCTTTTGATGATTGTGCTAATTATAAATGTATATGAATTAATAAATGATAAAAATTATTTGATCTTTTTTTCATCACAGGGTTACATCTTCTAACGAACTCTTATATTGTGATGAAGTCTTTGAGACTACTTTGATCGATAAAGAAGGATTTATTATATAGTTCTTAAATTTGTTTGTGACCAAACGATATGCTATTACAAGGATGATAGCGATATCAAGTGTAGGTCATTGTGTACCATATGCGTTGGTTGTCCTCATAATCAAATGATGCAGAGATACTGGTATAGCATGCAGATGAGATATAGGAGTACATCATCACTGAATGTGACCAACTGCAGAGTACTCTACTATCAAGAGTGTTAGATGTGTGCCCTAGATGCCAGATTGGCTGACATATTCTTCTACAAATCTAAGGTCAAATTTATAATTTTGACTATAAATGAATAAAAGGATTATTCTACTATCACATTGTGTACATTATGTCTGTGCTACATCCTTTGAGTTAGTAAAAATGTTAATTCATATTTTTAAGAGTTAAAAATTTAAGATATGAATTTACATAACTAACTCATAAACAGCTCCTGACCATAGGATCATCATGAAAATGGTGATCGATCCAGAAGGTTGGTGTACGATCACTTTCTTAATGTAGATGTATCTTGAGTCTACGGTGTGGAGACACTGGAGTGAAAGTACAGGTATTCGTTGAGAATGAGAGTACTGAGCATGACCACCTCGAGCAGTCATAAGGAAATCTACCTTCTCATCGATGACTAGCTCGATGCTGCAGCTGTGTGTCTAGTTCTTTGACCTGAGGTACATCGACAGTTCACTTTGAGTGTGTTATAGTTTGACTACACCATAACTCGATCTCCTAGCCATTCAGAACCCTGAGGTGTATGTTGGCTGTAGCATATTTATTGTAGGAACCAGATCGCACCAAGAAGGGATCTATCAACCTCGATAGATGAGAGGAGTAGTCCTATGATGATCGAAAGATCGAATCCCTAAGTCCATGGCTATGGTAGAGTGAAATAATGGAAAAAAGTTTTTCATTAAGGTTTCACATCGGATTTGGATCGATCGATTGATTCATATGACTGATGTTGGGTTTGACGAGTTCACCTTAACCCTAATTCAGTCGGGACTCATGATAGAAGAACTCAATCACACAGGTAACTGCACCGAGATATTCGTCTTCATTTCTGATGGGTTGTCACCATATACTGCTAGGTGTCACTGATGGATTTTGAGAGCAATTAGAATGATCTTGATGATCGATCATTTTAATTGTCTGAATTAGAAGAGTTCTGGTCCATCGAAAGGAGTTTCGATGATGTCGATGATGAGATCACGACATGTCTCATTACCATACGGAAATGAACCTAACTGGGTCACACAAATAAGAGTTAGGATCTAGATATCATCAATTGAGCTATCCCAGTTCGATTGATTTGGATTAGATCCAATTAGGTTCAAGAAAATTGTGCTAGCACACGATTGAGCCTAACTTTCTTCTCATGTAATCTTTTCTATCTCGACTGAGCCAAATATGATTTGACTCACCCAGAGAATCTTGAGAAGGTCTCTCATAGTTTGACTAGAGCCAGTCTAACTTAGAAAGGATTTATCTTAATTTATAAGATGAATTTAAGATAACACCTGCTAATTTCTATCACCTGCCTTTTTTGTTTTAGGACATTGGTCAAATGTTGACCCATGGACCTTGGACTGAAGGCCACTTGGCAAGAGGTCATTGGAGATTTTTTATGGAGTGTCCACCTGCTAAATTGGGCCTCAAAGTGGGTGCCATATTCAGATTGGGCATGCACCCCAAGTGGATAAGGTAGAGTCCCATGAGATGAGGACTCTGATCTCTTGATTAACTTGGACTGTGGGGTGCAAATCTCACTGTGCTTATCCAGTGTTGGTGCCAACAGTAGGAGGGATTGTGGAGATTCTTATCTGATATGATCAGATGATATCACTCTATTAATCAAAATTTTTTTAGAATTAATTAAAATTTTCTAATTAGTCGAATGATGTGGCACTGCATGGCGCAGCGGGGTCTATTTAAACCCTGTCTGCGCCTAGGGTTGAGAGACTCTGTACAATAACCAACACAAGCCTGAATCCTCTCTACTTCTCTATGCCTCCTCTACTCCTTTCCCTTCCCTCTTCACGTCCAAGAGGTTGGGCATCCATCTGGTTCTTGTCCAAGGCGTGGTGGCTTCCTAATTAGAAGGCTACAAAGATTTGTTGAGAAGCTGCTGCTCCAGCTTTAGAAGATCTTTTGAAGATCTTCCAGATCAGATCTAGATCTAATTTTTGGAGAAAAAATTCATGAGGAGAAGAAAATCTGGATCCTACTTGAGTGGATACTGGTAGAGGTCAGACGACTGCATGGCTATTTTAGAATCTCGGGCATTGCTGCGATCATCTTCAGGGTAATCTAGTTATCCTAGAGGTATTTCTCTATTCCTCATATTTTTAGATTTAATTTTAGATTTAATATCAAATAATAGGAATTAGATCTAATAGATCTTATATTTAAAATATTGTAGGATAATTTTTTTTGAAATATTCCACCCCAGATCTCATTAGATCTGGAAGATCCTACAAGGAAAAAGCTAGTTTTTCCTTCAAAGAGTAGCTCGTGAAGGGTATGGGTATAAGTATCCTTCCGACTTGAGATTACCATGGTGACTTACGAGCAACTCACTATACTTTAGTGTCAGACTAACTAAATTTTTAATTTAGTGATGAAAGATTTTTGGGTGCAGTCAAGTACTTGTCAAGTTGATGCGTGAGTCAAGATGGGATTGATCTCTCTGAATTAGTAGGAGTTAATGTATCAATGTATTTCAATTTAACAAAATTTGGATCCGGATAATCCATGTGATGGATTTAAAAAAAAATTAAAGTATAATATGGATGACTTATTTAGGATTGACAGTTAAATCCTAGGTCATTCTCGAGCATTAGGGTCAAAGGGATGAGTTATACGGTAACCATACTTCAATAGATTTTTGAATGTCGCTTCATCTTCATTCAACCTATCCGGATGTCGGGTTACCATTGCTTGATGGTTACATTGATTGGTTCAAAAAGTAATTATTATGCTACCAGCTTAGGTTCAAACTTATGGGGTCACACTCAAAAGAAGTTTCTGACTGAACATGTGGTTGATCAATGATTGAGAATCATTGAAGGGCTTAATCGTCAATTCGATTGATGATTAATCTTATGCAAAAATTATAATAAATTTATTCACTAAGTGTTAATAAATTAATGAAAAATTAATTAATAATTAGATTACTGATTAGCTCAATTTGATTGAGTGAAGAGGCTTAAATAAAATATAATTGAATTGGATTCAATTAGGTTTGACTCGATTAGGTTATGAGATGACCTAATCGCTAAAGAAGAATTATCCCTGATTTGATGAGGACTTTGGTTCAATCAATTCATAATTTGATTATAATTTGATTAAAAATTTATGAACTTAATTAGATTAAATTTCATCTATTTTATTTTTACTAAACCAGATGTGATTTGGTTTAGATTCAAATAAAGAAATAAAGAGTCCATATAGGATTGGACTCTTCTCCCTTGCGCCAACCCACTTTGCATGCCATCTATCTCCATGCACAAATAGTTTTTGAATGCAATTTTTTCATGCTAAAGATTTCTTCTCCCTCTCTATCTCACATCCAAATTTAATTTAGTTTTGATAAAAGAAATATTTTAAAATTGAATTTTAAAATATTTTTTTATCAAGAGAGCTGTTCTTATCCAAATCAACCTCTCTATTTTAACTTTTTTTTTTCTCCTTATATATATGACATTTTGAAGAAGTTTTTTGTAGGAGATCAGATGGCAAATTGATTTTCTATGAAAAAATATAAGAAGGGGTGTCCCATATTTTTTTGGCATGTTTTGGTATAAATTTTTGAGTAGGGGCAACAACACATCAAGAGTCCATGATCTCTAGGACTCTTCATCCCACCTCCTTACACATTGAAATAAAAGGAGTTTTATTCATTCATGTTTGTGTAAGAGACTTGAGAGAGAGGCCTTCATGTTAAAAAGAGTTGGGCATGTGTTCATGTCATGAAAAAGAAGAGGAGAGTCCTTCTTCTTGGGATGTGCACAAAATATATTTTCTAGGATTTTATACTTTTGGGTTTGGGAAGAGAAAAAAATAAAAAAAAAATATTTTCCTCTTCATCTTTTTTTTGCCTCTTAATCTCCTCTAGAAGTCCATCTTCAACCTATGAAAAAATTTTATAAATTTGAAGAAAAGATCCAGATCAGTCAAGAAGAAGATCTTTACGCGAGTTAGCACTCTCGAGAAGATCGATTAGATCGAGGCTTCGAGTGGACTTCCCGTAGAGGCCGGATGCATGTGTGGATATGATCAACTAGTGATGACCCTCTCTATCATGTCTCTTAGCAGTGACATTCATCGACCCATGCTCAGGTATCAAGTTCTGAACTCAGATTAGAAGTAGATGTAATCTACTGCTCACATGCATGCATGCTTATTTTATCTTCAGTATTTTTCAGATTTTATATACAATATATCATGTCATAGATCCTAAAGTAGGTTGATTTGATGATTAGATCATATATATATTAGATTAATTTGATTAATCTATTTATTTTTTACTATAATTTATTTAAAAAAATTTCAAAATACATGTATGAAATCGTCTACATTTTCCAACAGGTGGAGACCTACAAAGCCCATTTGGTTGCTTAAAGATATTATCAATGTTATGATATTGACCATAGTGAGACATTTTCTCCTATGGCAATGCTAAATATTTCGAAGTTGGAACGTGTATTTTGATAAGTGATCAAAATGCAAAGCTTCATTGAGAACGAAGAAGAATCTTACAAATACAAATGTGTTAATAGTTGTATGAGTGTATTTCTTGTTTTGTATGTAAATAAAATTCTCTTAATCAGGAATGACATTTCTTATATTACAGGGAATAAAAGTTTTTCTATTATCATAGTTCTCCATAAAGGATTTGGAAAAAGCATCCCTCTTCCTAGGGATGAAGATCTATGAGATTGATCTAAGAGGCTGCTTAGGTTATCCCTATCTACGTATATAGAGTATTTATGAGTAGAATTTGTTCTATCATGTACACCATATTTGAGATCGGATATGGTATACTCACTAGGATAGTGAGTGGATACCTATAAGATTTGGGTGAGAATCACTAGAAGGTTAATGTGTCCGAACTGACAAAAGAGTCTAAGGTTAACTTAGTCTAGCAGAGTTCCTTGATCCGAACAGGCTAAGAAAGAGAAATCAGTAAAGAGTTACTGGACAAAGTACTTATATGATAACATCTTATGATTTTTTTATTTATGACACTACTGTCTCGGTATTGGATATTGAAAGTCTATGCAAATTATTGTAATGACTTCAGATTAGTGAAAAGATTGAAAACAGCAAAAGGTTTCTGAACGTTGGAGATAGAAGTCATGTTCCAGTCCTGATTTTAGGAATCGTCGAGCTTATTTTCAATTCTACCAATATCATTTTAGTGATTATCACTATTGTCTAATAACTTTTATGATATCCTTATGAATGATGTCAAAATTATGTGGACAACTTAGAAATGGTATTTATGAATAATCACAGCCTGTTAGTGTATAGTACATAACAATCAAACTCCTAAAGTAGATTATGTCCTAGAAGCCTACCATTGATAGTTTAGGCTCGATCATTAAGCAAGAATAGGATCAACAGAATAATTTTCGAAGTCAATTGTTGTCCAATTATGCAACCCAGGAGGGGGGGTGAATTAGATTTTTAAAATTTTAAAGTTAATTTAGAACCACATGGATTAAATAATAGTAAGTAAGTTATATGTAGTAAGTGATTTAAGCAAAATGTAGAAATGAGATGCAAGAATGCAAGAAAGTAAAAAAATTTAGATAGAGAGCAAGTAAGCACACCACAAATAATCAAGGTTTATAGTGATTCTATGCCAATCATGCACCTACATCTACCCCCCAAGCTCTTACTTAGAAATTTAAATCCACTAAAATGTATTCAACAAGAATACAATGTCGGTACCTCCGACTCTATCTATCCTAAGCTAGAATACTTATTTTTTGGATACAAACCAACTCAATACAATCTGATTCAAGGTTCAGATCAACCTATCCAAGTTTTGGAACACTTCCAAAACTAAAGAATAAGACAGAAACAGAGTATAAGAGTTAATGACAAGGAAATACAAGTTTATCTCCTTTAATGAGCAAATAAAACCTTAAATACACTTTACACAACAAGGAAGAATCTTTTCTAATTTTTTTCAAAGTTGTTGAAGACTTGAATGAGCTCTTTAGAGGTTGGTGAACTTGAAATGAAAGTTTTTTTGCTTAAAGAGGGTTTTTTGCTTAGGGCTGAAATGAATGCTTGAATCTCTTCCTCTTTTTCCTCCTTTAAGTATCTTTATATCTTCAATAGATGGTGGAAAGTAATTTGGGAAGGATTAGAGCCGTTAGAGTGTATTAAATGAGTATTAAATACTATCAAAATAAGCTGAAAAATTAATCGTTATGGAGATTTTCCATCACAGGGATCGACTCACAGGGTCGTCCCCTACACCTGGGGTCGATCTCTGTGGCACAGAACAGAGAGTGACTATTCTGTACCTTTGACTTGCACAGACAACAGAGATCGATCCCTAGGGTCATCCTCTTTGGGTGTGCCAGATAAAAATAGCATGTCGTTCAGCCCCTTTTGACAGAGATCGATCTTAGGGGTCGATCCTTTTCTTTAAACATAATTTTCTCTCAAAATATACATCCAGAAAATATGAAATTACCTACAATAGATCATAAATCTTCTATTCTTGCTCTTGAGGCTTTTGAAATAGAACTTGATAAAATTATGATTTTGCCCTTGAAATACAATAAATTTTTTTCTAAGTCAAAATCATTAGTAACCCCCTCAAATATTTTGTAATCATCAAAATCAATTCATGGAGCAATAATCTCCCCCTTTTTGATGATGATAAAATACTTGAGCAAAAGCAAAATATAACATATATAAAGTATTGATTAAGAATTTTTAAATTTATGAAGATGCATCACTTAAACATTATAGCCAATTATTTGAATAGAATGCATCATGAGTAGTTTGAAGATTAGTTTGAAAATTGGTTATAAGATTATTTTCTTTGATAATTTTGCTTATTGCTTGATTTTATTTCTCTACTCCTTTTTGACAACATCAATTAAGATCTTAAAAAATTTTTAAGAAAAAATAAAAAAGACTCCCCCTCACTATAGCAATCAGAAAGGATATTTCAATTTGCTCATATAGAAGATATTGCCATTCATAATGTTTTATAGCACATATATGAGGTATTTTTCATATCACATAATTAAGACATTTCAATTAATGCCATTCATAAAAATCAATCCAAATGACATTCATAGAAGTTAAAAGTATATATATATATATCCAAAATATGACTGAATACATAAGTGTCACAATACATAAGAGTCAAGTAAAAAAAGATATAGGCCATACAAAAGTCATGGGTAACAAAAAATATAACTATCCATGTGTCAATAAGCTAACAAATACAAATGCCATAAGTTAGATCCTAGACATAAAGGACTAACTATGCTAAATCTAATAAATATCATAGCTAAAGGTGTCAAAATCAGAAGAGTCAGAGATATGATGAGGAGTCACAGGATCAAAGCCACGGGCACATCCTCGACCACGTCTGTCTCGACTACAGGTAGAAGTACCGACACGAGCCGAAGGGCGAGAAGGTCCTAAAGCCTGGGGAGATATGGACTCTGCTAGGAGAACAAGTCTGATGGTGTCCAATTATTTCAAAGCTCTCGATATGGACTGTATCAAGGTACCAATCTGAGTAGAGACAGTCTCACTGGAGCCCTTGATCTCTCTCCTCAAAAAATCAAAGCCACTCTCCAAAACACCTCAAAGCCTAGCCATCTCTGCAGACAAGTTGGAGACCTCCATGATGTCCTCTTATGGCTGGGGATAGGCTAAGGCTAATACCTGCCTCTGTAAATCTAAAACTCTGTCTGTCAGTCTCAGAATATATCCCTCAAGCTGCTCAAGTCGTGCGAACTGAGCAGAAAGCATCTGAAAGACAGTAGAGATATGAGGGATCAAGGTTTGGTCTGAAATAGCCTAAGATGTCATCCTCTAAGTAAAACCTGAGGTGGCAAACTACTGGGATAAAATGGAAGCAACACACTGGGATATCAACTCAATCTGATCATCTACAAGTTTGATCTCTGAAGGATCTACTCTGCTCCCTGACTGTGGTATGGAAGCATCCCTCCTCACTGACTCTGAGGGACTAGCCTCGTGATCAGATCTAAATTGAATATCAGGAGATGCTCTGTGATCACGAGGAGGTGAAGACAGTCCCTCCTCCTCTGCTCTCTTCTTAACACCCTTCAACCAACCACCATCAGTTTTTGTAAAATCCATGTGGTGCAGTGTGTGGTGGTTGATGGTGTCAGAATGTGATAATCTGATGACTGTCTTTCCCTCAAAATAGACTCCGAACCTCCTAAAGATCACGATGAGTGCCATACCATAAGGTAGGTGAGCCTTAGACCTATTTAGGGTCTCTCTCATGGCCTCAAACATCAAAGCGAGAAGGTTCAAGGGGGTCTCGATGATCACATAGTACATGATGCATATATCCCTATCAGATAAGAGGTCATGCCTGTCACTCCTAGGGACAAAGAGTTTGATCACCATGTGATGCAAAAGTCTCATTTCTATAAAAAGTATCTTTGCTTATAATTTATTTAAATTTTTAGTAAATGCTCTCTCTAAAATAACACTTAGTCCCTCTTCTTTGATTGGGAGCTCCATATGAGTATAACCTTCACAAGGTAAGTGCAGGATTTGTCTCAAATGCAATGGATCAAGAACAATGTTAACACCTTTCACTAAAGACTTTACTGTTTCATTGCAGTAACTTAAATTCAAATAGAACTCTCTGACCAAATCAACATAAGTATTTTCTTTCGATAGATAGTAAAACTTCCATCCTTGACTTTTAATTTTTGATCCAATTGAGAACCCTTCTTTTTCAAAAAACATAAAATCTATATTTTTTCTGGATTCTACTTTTCAATTGGAGAGAGGTACCTTGCTTGGACTAAGTGGGGACTATGAAGAAGCTGGAGCAGAACCTAAAACTGGGGTTAGAGTAGGAGAGGGCTCAGCTACCATTCTTTTTCTGTGCACATCCTCCTTTAACTCACAAACAGACTTTCTTCTCTGTGGTAGCTTCAATTTGAGAGCTATTTCGGACAAGAGAGACTTACAAACAGCTTAGAAGACCTAATAAGAGGTAGTGTGGAATAGATTTTAGAGGAAAGAATAAAGATTTTGGAGAGATAGACCATCGGTTTGGAGAAGAGGGTTTGAAGCTAGGATAAGCTTGATCCGCCCAAACAAAGAAGAAAAATAAAGGGGATTTAGTTTCTAAAAGGATGATTTGAAGGAAGAAACATGGTGGGAAGAGGGATTTTAAGAGAATTTTTATGGTTAAGAGAGTGGAGAGGGATGAGATTTTTGTTCGGTGGGATGAGGAAGACAAAAGGCAAAGGGTCGGCTCCTTTACAAATGGAGATTTCTCAATAAAATAAAGCATCCGATGGATTTTAATAAAAATTATAAGTTTATCCTAGGGTCGATCCTATGGGTTGACTCATGGCTATGAAAATTCAAAAAAATGATGAAAAAATTTTGAAAAAATTTGAAACTTAAGAGAAGGGTGTCTATTTAAGAGATTGATCATATGAAGGATAGTTTTGAGCTTTTAAGAAAGGAGAGAAGAGGATTGAGCTTAAAAATTTGGTTTAATAAATTTTTGACAAAAAAAACTTAGAATCAGAAAGGTACTTAAGCTGATGGATCAAAGATTCCTAGTTCTCTTCTAATTTCACAAAATCTATCTTCACTTAAGACCTTGGTAAAGATGTCAGCCAATTATTTTTTAGTATAAATATAATCAAGAATTATATTATTATTTTGGACATGTTCTCTTATGAAATGATGTCTAATTTCAATATATTTTGATCTAGAATACTGAATTAAATTTTTAGTTAGATTAATAGCACTAGTGTTATCACATCTTATGAGAGTTTTATTGAGTTTGATACCAAAGTCCTCAAGTTGTTGCTTAATTCATAAGATTTGAGTACAATAACTTCTGACTGTAATGTATTTGCCCTCGATAGTAGACAGCGCTATCAAATTTTACTTCTTGCTAAACTAAGAGATTAAGTTAACTCCTAAAAATTGGCAAGTTCTACTAGTATATTTTCTATCTAATCTTCCAGTGATTCTCCCCTGGATCAGATTAGTATCTACTCACTATCCCTAGTGAGTATGCCACATCTGGTCGTGTACATGTCATGGCGTACATGATAGATCCCACTACCGAAGCATATGAAATTCTACTCATATGCTCTCTCTCTTAAGGTGTTGTCGGACAATCCCTCTTCGAGAGAGAAATTCATGGCCTATCGGAAGATAGCTTTTCTTAAAATTCTCCATGCTGAACCTCTTCAGCATAGTATCAATGTATGTGGACTGAGATAAACCAAGCAACCTTTTAGATCTATCCCTATAGATCCTCATCCCTAGGATGTAGGAAGCTTCTCCTAGATCCTTCATGAAGAACTGTGACGACAGCCAAATCTTTATTCTCTGTAATGTAGGGACATCATTCCCGATTAAGAGAATGTCATCCACATACAATACAAGAAATACTACTACTGGACCATTAGCCCACTTATAAATGCATGGCTCTTCTCTATTTTTAACGAAGCCATACATTTTGATTGTCTTATCAAAATGTATGTTCCAACTCTATGATGCCTGCTTAAGTCCATAAATGGACGTCTGTAGCCTGCACACCTCAAACTCATCTGTGGATGTGAATCCTTCAGGTTGTATCATATACACCTCTTCATCCAGCTCTCCGTTTAGGAAAGCTGTCTTCACATTCATCTATCAGATTTCATAGTCCAGATGGGCAGCTATCGCAAGCATAATCCGAATGGATTTGAGCATTGCCACAGGAGAAAATGTCTCGTCATAGTCTATACCATAACGTTGACGATATCCCTTGGCAACCACATGGGCTTTATAGGTTTCCACCTTTCCGTCTGTGCCTCTCTTCCTCTTGAAGACCGACTTACACCCTATGAATTTTACTCCTTCAGGTGGGTCAACCAATGTCCACATATCGTTGACCTTCATGGACTCCATTTTGGATTTCATGACCTCCAGCCATTTCTTAGAGTCGAATCTCTGCATTGCATCCATGTAGGTGATCGGATCCTCATCATTTTCATCAAGTTCGATAGGATCACCATCCCAGATCAAGAAACCATAGTATCTGTCTGATTGACGTGGTACTCTACCAGATCGCCTTAAGGGTGCTTGAACAATGGGCTCCGGATCTGATCTAACCAAATTAGATTTAGGTTCAACAACTTGTGTCGGTTTTTTCACCTGTCAAACTTCGTCAAGTTTGACCTTAGAGGCAATAGTCCCTTCACCAAGGAACTCCTTTTCCAAAAAGATTGCGTTAAGGATGACAAATACTTTTTGCTCATCAGCTAGGTAGAAGTAATATCCTTTGGTCTCTTTTGGATACCCTATAAAATTACACTTGTCAGACCTAGGTCCAAGCTTATCCGTAATTAAACATTTAACATAAGCCGGACACCTCCAAACCCTAAGGTACGAGAGTACTGGCTTACGTCCTATCCATATCTCATATGGCGTTTTGGTTACAGACTTACTCGGAACTCTATTTAGAAGGAAACAAGCTGATTCGAGTGCATATCCCCAGAGGGAGATCGACAGATCAGCAAATTCCATCATGGATCAAACCATGTCCAACAAGGTCCGATTCCTCCTTTCAAATACACCATTATGTTGTAGTGTTCCAGGAGGAGTCCACTAAGAGAGAATTCCATTCTCCCCAAGATATGTCAAAAAATCATTGGAAAGGTATTCACCTCCTCGATCAGATCGAAGAGTTTTAATACACTTTTCAGTTTATTTTTCTACCTCATTTCGAAATAGTTTGAATATTTCAAACGACTCTGATTTATGCTTCATTAAATAGACATACACATACCTCGATAGGTCGTCTGTGAAGGTTATGAAGTAAAAATATCCACCTCTTGCACTTGAGATCATGGGTCCACATACATCAGAATGTACCAGACCCAAGAGTTCACTGGCTCGCTCACCTTTTCCAGTAAAAGGTGATTTGGTCATTTTACCAAGAAGACAGGACTCACAGATTGAAAGTGATTCATAATCACCTACTTCAAGAATTCCTTCTTGAGCCAATCTGTTTATCCTGTTCTTATTGATATGACCTAACCTACAGTGCCAAAGGTAAACTTCTAACACATTATCTATTCTAGAACATTTACCGGAGGTTTGAACAACATTAACAGGTTGTGATAGAAAGTAAATTTTATTATTAAGTTATCCAACAAATATTGTAACACTATTCAAAATGATATTACAAATATTTTTTTTATTAAAAATTGATAACCGTTCATGGCCAAAAGGCCTACAGAAATAATATTTAATAAAAAGCTTGGACAATAGTAACATTCACTCAGAATTACGTTTCAAGAATTGATTACAAGGTTCATGATTCCTAATGCTAGAACTGGAACTTTGCTTCCATCTCCAACGTTCAGGAATCTCTTGCCTTCATCAAATCTCCTACTGACCTGCAGACCCTGCATCGAATTGCAAATATGATAAGGACTTTCGGTATCCAATACCCAGGCAGTAGTATCACAAATGAAAAAGTTGCAAGGTGTTATCATATAAGTACCTTGCTTCTTCTTCGGCCTGTTCGGGTCCAGGGAGGCAATGTATAAAGGACAGTTCCTCTTCCAGTGCCCCTGCTTCTTGCAAAAGAAGCACTCCGCCTGGCTCTGGTCGGGCTTGCGCTTCTTGGTCTGACCCTGTGCAGACATCCCAGCATGCATCTGCACCTTCTTATTCTTCTTTTTCTTGTTCTTCTTCTTCGCTTTCTTAAAGGGTCGACAACCAGAAGAAGACCCTCCCACAACATTCACCGACTCCTTATGGAGCTGGTGATCCTTCTCAAAGTTCTGCAGCAACCCCAACAAGCCGTGGTAGTTCACTGCAGGCTTTGTCATCCGAAAATGACTAAGGATGGGGAGGAAGGACTTGGGCAATGAATTAAGGATCGCATCCTTACCGAGCTGCTCGTGTAGGAGAAAGCCCAATTTAGTTAGGCGCTCAATCATTTCGATCATGTACAGTACATGATCAGTGACTGAGGCTCCATCCCTCATCCGAGCATTAAAAATGGCACAACTAGTTTTGTGCCTTTCAACATCGTCAAGCGTGCCAAAAGAGTTGTTCAACATTTGAAGCATATCATGTGGTTGGGCATTCTTGAATCTGTGGCTGAACTCATCATTCATTGCCGCCAGCATAATGCACCGAATGGTGGTGCGGTTGTTGAGCCACTTCAAGTAAGTGTCTCGGATCGTTCCTCGAGCGTTCGGGGCTGGCTCCTCAGGTGCAGGATCCGTTACTACATAAAGGATCCGTTCATGCTCAAGGACGATTTTTAATTTTCGATACCAGCTATCGAAATTAGGTCCCATGAGCTTGTCATTATCTAATAATGACCGAAGGGATAGGGTAGTGGCCATAGCTGCATAAAAGAAAATCAGACCTCTATTAGTACATAAATTATAAATACTAAAGACTTAGACTTTAGTCTAAAATTTTTCCCAGTATTTTTACGAACTGGTAGCCTCAACCTCCAATTCGAAGAATTACTTTAATTCCTTAGTGGGTACTAGAATCCACATAGACTACACACGAGCCCAACTTTGGTTGGTCAACCCATGTGCATCTATGGGTAGGTTCATAACCAGTTGTTTCTCTAAACAACTTCTAGTAATTGATTTTGCCCCAGAACCTAATCAGTAGGCTTTGGCCTCCACTGAAAAGATCTGGTTAGATCCAACCATTAACATGATTTGATTTGGTGAATCGGACCAATAAATGATCAGGCCCGACTTTGGCCGGCCAACCTGATCACCATTAGAAAGACTCAAACCAAATTATCATATTATGAATGATAATTCCATTAGTCAATATTTACCAGGCCTTTGGGCCTCCAATGATTATTAAACTAATGGACTCATTATCACTCACTTAATGGGAGGCTATGACTTAGTTATCAATATAACTTAATCATTTTTAGGGACCTAATAATTTTTGAGGATTTTATTAAAGGATAGATGAGAAAAAAATATCCAGTCAATTTCAATCCTCCCACTGACTTCACCAAGTCAGATTAAAAAAGATTTAATTAAAGCTGGCATTAGGAGCACCTAAATCAGTCAAACTGATTTACCTAATGACATGGGTGAGCCCTAATCACCAAGTGATCTAATCAAAACCTAATTCACCAGGTTGGCCAGGTAAGTGAGATCAGTGGTGGAGATAAGCCATTAACTCGTTAGAGATCTAATCACTGCGAGTAGCTCCCGCTTAAAAACCACTGGTCAAACTGCCAAACTTACCTTAGACACCAACCAGTTCATTAGTTTTAATTTGATCAACTTAGTAAATAGGGTTCCACCGCGTAGCCATAAATTAAGTCCATCTTGGTCTAGTTAAAGACATGGACCCATTCAACTACAACTATTGGAGTTGAGTCTAGAGTATCCTTGACCTAATCTAATTCAACTTTTGATTAGATTTGATCAATTACTCTAATTTAGTCCATTTCTTTAAGCTAACCTTAGGTCTAACCCAATTATGGACCTAATCCATCAACCCATTGACCCACAAGTTTATGCAATTGTCTTAGGTCTTAATTCACAATTCTAGACGTATTAGACAACACTTAATTCTTTTAATTAAGTATTTGGGTTGATGGGTCAGGGTTTGGCATTTCGAAAATAATTTTCAAATTTGAAAGGTTTTATTTTTTGTTCACCAAATATGTTGACTCATTTCACAAATAGATCAGCACATTTCATAAATAGCAATCCTATTGCTAATTACATAACAGAAAATAATTTAATCAAAATAAATCATGAATATTCCTTTAGATCTAATCTAACATATTCATGATAAATTTTACAATTGAACCTTTACATCTTAATTCCTTTCGCTGCTTCATCTGCATGGGATATAATTACAGCGGCACCCCTACCGCCATAGGAGACCCCATCAAATGGGAGGAGATGACCTTTAAATCCTACTTTTCTCCTATGACCAGACGGCCATGGCAACCAACCCAATTCGATTACTTGCTACTTGGATCAAGTATATCTAAATATACCAATTTCAAAATTTAAATTTCAAATTTTAAATTTTAAATTTCAAATTTTGAATTTTAAATTTTGAATTTTAAATTTAAAATTTCTATCAAATTTCAAATTTCAAATTTTGAATTTCAAATTTTTGAATTTTAAATTTCAAATTTCAAATTTCAAAATTTAAATTTTGAATCTCAAATTTTTTGAATTTTGAATTTCGAACAACTTTCAAAATTCAAATTTTAAATTTTAAATTTTAAATTTTAAATTTAAACTTTTAGATTACAACTTAATCTACGCATGCAAATATATATATCATATCTAAGAACCCGCTCTGATACCATTTATGGGAGATTCAATGCAGGGGTAAAATGGTAATTTTAAAATATTTTTAAAATTTTAATTTTACAGTGAAAAAATATTAATTAATCTAATTAATTAATATAAATTTACCCTATACTAGTATCTAAATATGATATATAGCATGCATGCATTTAAATTTGAAATTCAAATTTGAACAATAAACACTTTATTGTAATGTGTTCAGAACATAATACCTTTGTGCGGATATTAGATCACCGTAATCTGATCACCATCGGGAGAGTCTGATTATCGCGATATAGCCACACAGTGTGTCTGGCCTCTGCGGATCATCCACACGAAGCTCCCGATCTGATCGACTCCTCACGAGTGCTAGCTCGTTGTAGAGCCCTTTTGACGGTCGATGCTGATAAAATTCCTTCGATCGATGTCTATCGATTCTTCGAATGCTTTGAATCATCAACAGACATGCTTGAGAGGATGTTGAAGATCTTCCTAAGATTTTATGGGCTCACGACACTCGTAGCTCACTTTCTCACTTCCCAAACCCCAAGCTAAAACTCTAGAAAACTCACCGAAAATCTTGCACCCACTTTTCTTTCTTTTTCTCTTGGAAGGATATGGACTTCCATCTCACGCACAAGACTTCTCATGCCCCAGAATTTTTCTCCAAAAATCTTCTTCTTGCATGCCCCACTCTTCTCCTCCTTTTATAACAACGTCAAACATCTTATCCAAAACAAAAGATAAAGATGAGTAATTGCACATTTGAATTCAAATCAAATTTTGAATTCAAATGGACACCAACTCATCCCTTATCTACTAAAGGCGTGAGGCATGGCTTAAATTGTGCATGGAGTGATTTGATGAGAAACCTTTTCTCATGTAATAAATAGGGCGTAAAAAAAGGGATAAAGTGCAAAGATTGATTGCCCATTCAAATTCAAATTTTATTTTGAATTTGAATGGCCAACCAATCATCCTTATCCATTCATTTGGTACATTAAAGTGGGGCATGGAGAGAGCTTGGTGTGAGGAAATAATTCATGAGAAGTTCCTTCTCATGAATTCAAATGGGTGCAATGGAAGTGAGGTGGCGCATGGAGATTGGGTCAAGGTGGTTTAATTATTTAAACCAACCTAATTGAACCAAATAAGTTAGGTCCAATTAGACTAATTTAAACCTAACTAAATTAGGCTTAATTAGGCTCAATAAAATCTTAATCAAATCAAGAATTGATTAAACCCAACCTCTGATCAAATCAGGGACCAAACCATCTCGATGATTAGATCAACTCTTAACCTAATTGGGTCAAACCCAACTAAATCCAATTCAACTGGACTTGATCCAAAACTAATTACTCAATCAAAATGAGTTAATTAGTGATCAAATCACTAATTAAATCTTTCATAATTACTGAGTCCAAATTCGATGGGCAATCAGGCATCAGAATTCATCAATATGTAACCCTGATCGAAAAATCCCAACCAGTGGGACTCTTGACCCCGGTACCCATAATGTGTGGAACTCATGATCAAAGAATCCTGATTCTCGATCACTGAGTCCCAAACATGTAGGATTCTACATCAGCCATCAGATCAGATAGGAACCTCTAATGTGTGTGACCCCACAGGTTCGAACCTAAGTCGGTAGCACAGAAACCAATTCCTGTACTAATCGAAGTGACCATCTAGCAATGGTACCCGATATCCGGATAGGTCGAAGAGTCGCAATCGCAACACTCAGAACCTACATGAATATGGTTACTGTATAATTCATCCTTTTGACCCCTGTGTTTAGGACGACTCAGGGTTAAACTGTCAACCCTGATCAGATCATCCGAATCGTGCTCAACTCAAACAGTCCTGTGACTCCTTACAAGGACTATCCTGGCCAAGATTTTGCTAAATTGAAACACGACTGTACACAGCTCCTAAACTGGAGTGGTCAATCCTATCTTGACACACGCACCGATAAGTCAAGTACTTGACTACACCTAGCAGCCTTCCGTCACTGAATTAAAAATTCAGATAGTCCAGTGCCTAAGTGCAGTGAGTTGCTTGCAAGTCACCGTGGTGGTCTCAGATCGGAGGGATATTTATACCCATATTCCATCGGAGCAAATTTTGATAGCAGAAATAGCTCTAGAGTCGGTCACGTTCAGTGCAGATGTACCCTTACATCTCACCTGTATGTCATACCAATGTCTCCACACTCATTGGTTAAGAGGATAACCAACCTATATGGTACACAACGACCTATGCTTGATAAATATTATCATCTTTGATAACAACGTATCATTTGGTCATGAACAGATTTATGGACTAAACGATAAATCTTCCTTTGTCGAGTCTAAATAGTCCTAAGGACTTCACCACAACATAAGAGTTCATTAGAAGATAAAACATTTTGTGATGAAAAATACCAAAATAATTTTTATTAATTCATAATTCATGTATAAATATAAAAATGAGCACAACCATCAACAGACTGACGATTGGCTTTGGAACACTATTCCCAATAATTATAGCAAGGCATTCTTAAAGGTTAGGGGTACTTCCGTTTGTAGCGTGCCTATGTGCTTGTGTGAGTTTGCAACTCGTCCTCAGTCATTTCATCTCTCTTGTCTTCTTCAATGTGACTACAAAAAGTGAACAACATTCATTCAAACCTTAAAAATATAGTAAGGATTAAAATTGACTCAAAAAATAAAGAAAATAACAAGAATTTTGCTTGGGTTGCCTCCCAAGAAGCGCTAGTTTATAGTCGTTAGCTTGACTATCCCAATGCATTATGTCAGTGATATGGAGGTTTTTGGTTGCTCAAATCCTCCATCTATGTATTCCTTCAACCTTTGCCCATTGACCTTGAAGGTCCTATCACCACTCTTCAGCTCAACAGCTCCATGTGGTAAAACTTGTATAATCTCAAATGGACCTGACCACCTAGACCGGAGCTTGCCTGAAAATAGCTTTAGGTGGAAGTTATACAGCAACACCTTTTGACCTGCTTGAAATTCACGCCTCACAATATACATGTCATGCCATCTTTTCGTTCTCTCCTTGTAAATTCTTGCATTTTCATATGCATGGAGGCGGAACTCATCAAGTTCATTAAGCTATAATGACCTTTTCTCCCCAGCAGCTTCCATATTGAAATTTAGCAACCTAGTTGTCCAGTAAGCTCGATGCTCTAGCTCCATAGGTAAATGGCATGCTTTTCCATAAACTAGGCGATACGGGGACATCCCAATTGGCATTTTGAATGCTATTCTATATGCCCATAATGCATCATCTAATTTTAGGGACCAGTCCTTTCTTGATGAGTTGACAGTAGTCTCCAATATTCTTTTAATTTCATGGTTGGAGATCTCTACTTGTCCACTTGTTTGGAGATGATATGGTGTTCCTACACGATGAGTAACACCGTATTTTGTCAATAGAGAATCCAAATAATGATTACAAAAATACTTACCTCCATCCATGATGATAGCCCTTGGAATACCAAAGTGTGTGAATATGTATTTCTTTAAGAACTTGAGCATACTCTTGGCATCATTAGAGGGAAATGCTACTGCCTCAATCCATTTGGATATATAATCTACCGCCACTAGGATGTATTGATTTGAATGAGAAGGTGGAAAAGGCCCCATAAAATCTAATCCCTACACATCGAACAGTTCTACTTCAAAGATATTGGTTAGTGGTATTTCCTGTCTAAAAGAAATATTTCCAATTCTTTGACATCAGTCACAAGAAGAAACAAAAGCAATAGCATCTTTAAACAGGTTAGGCCAATAAAAACCACACTGTAATACTTTAGCAGTTGTTTTGTTGGGTCCAAAATGGCCTCCACACTCTAATAAATGGCAGTATTTTAAAATATTTTTAATTTCATCATCAGGCACATATTTCCTAATAAGCTGATCTGGACAATACTTATATAAATATGGATCCTCCCAAAAATAATATTTTGCATCATGTAAAATTTTTTTTTTTGCTGATAATTAAATTCAGGAGGAATAATATCACATGCCTTAAAATTAACAATATCAGCATACCAGGGTGTACTAGATGTGAGTAATGCAAATAATTGCTCATCAGGGAATAACTCATTAATGGGTACCTCAGTGTTCTCAATTTCTTTACTTAACTCTAACCGAGAGAAGTGATCTGCTACAAGATTTTTTGCTCCTTTCATGTCCCTAATCTCCAAGTCAAATTCCTGCAATAAGAGCACCCAACGAATTAGTCTCGATTTTGCATCCTTCTTTTCAAGTAAATATTTAATTGCTGAGTGATCAGTATAAACTATTATTTTTGCTCCTATAAGATATGGCCTAAATTTATCAAAAGCAAAAACAATGACGAGCAACTCTTTCTCTGTGGTGGCATAGTTCAACTATACATCATTCAGTGTTCGACTTGCATAGTACACCACATGAAGTCTATTCTCCTTTCTTTGTCCCAAGACTGCTCCTATAGCATAGTCACTTGCATCACACATGAGTTTAAATGGTAGATTCCAGTCAGGTGCAGTGATGATAGGAGCTGAGATTAATTCTCTCTTTAATCTGTTAAAAGCAACTAAACACTCATCAGTAAATTTAAAAAGCGTATCCTTGATCAATAATTTACAAAGAGATTTGGTAATTTTAGAGAAGTCTTTTATAAATCTTCTATAGAAGCCAGCATGCCCTAAGAAACTCTTCACTCCTTTAACAGATATTGGTGGTGGTAATTTCTCAATGACCTCCACCATTGCTTTGTCTATTTCTATCCCTCTAGATGAAATCTTATGGCCTAAAACTACGCCTTCCTGCATCATAAAATGACATTTCTCCTAGTTCAATACAAGATTAGTTTCTTCACAATGCTGTAGAACTTGGGAGAGGTTAGTCAAACACATATCAAAAGAAGGACCAAAAATTGAAAAATTATCCATAAAGATTTCAATAAATTTTTCAACCATATCAGAGAATATAGACATCATACATCTTTGAAAAGTTGCAGGTGCATTACATAACCCAAATGGCATTCTCCTATATGCAAATATTCCATATGGACAAGTAAATATAGTTTTTTCTTGATCTTCAGGTACAATCGGAATTTGAAAATACTGAATAACCATCTAAAAAATAGTAGAAGGGATATCCATACAATCTCTCAAGCATCTGGTCAATAAAAGGCAAAGGAAAATGGTCCTTTCGTGTGGCTTTGTTTAACTTCCTATAATCAATACACACACGCCAACCAGTGACTGTTCTAGTGGGTATCAGTTCATTTTTATTATTTGTAATAACAGTCATCCTCCCTTTCTTAGGAACTACTTGAACAGGACTCACCCAACTACTATCAGAAATAGGATAGATAATTCCTGCATCAAGTAATTTCATTACTTCAGCTCTAACTACTTCCTTCATATTAGGATTTAACCTACGTTGATGCTCAATTGAAGGTTTATAGTTTTCTTCCATTAAAATTTTATGCATGCATATACTAAGACTAATTCCCTTAATATCATCAATAGAGCAGCCTAGTGCTTTCTTATGCTTTTTCAACACATGCAATAATTTTTTCTCTTGTTCAGCAGACAAATGAGCAGATATAATGACAAAAAAAATAGATGAGTCTCTCAAGAATGCATATCTTAAGTGAGAAGGGAGCTGCTTAAGCTCAAGCTTGGGGTTTGGCTTAGCTTTTACTGAATCCTGTATTTTCTCAACATCATTTAATACATCAACATGCTTAATTAACTATTCAAATTTATTTTTAACACCATCAATCAAGTCATATTCAGAATTGTCAATTATTTCACTAACAAATTTATTAATCACATCTAATCTAAAACATTCATCATTCTCAAGAGGATATTTAGAAGAATTAAGCACGTTAAAAATTACCTCTTCTTGTCGCACTCTTAAAGTAAGCTTACCCTCATGGACATCTATAAGTGCCTTGCCAGTTGCAAGGAATGGATGCCCCAATATCAAAGGAACCTCTCTATCTTCCTCCATATCTAAGACAATAAAATCCACTGGGAAGATAAATTTGTCCACCTTGACTTACATCCTCCACTATGCCTTTAGGATATGTCACCGATCGATCAGCTAGTTGTAATGAAACACTGGTCGGTTTCACATCCCCTAGTCCAAGCTTCCTGAAAATAGATAAAGGCATTAAGTTAATGCTAGCACCTAAATCGCACAATGCTTTAGTGAATTCGATATTGCCAATATTGCATAGAATTGTAAAACTCCCTGGATCCTTTAATTTTGATGGCAACTTTTTCTGAATGATTGCACTGCACTCTTCGATGAGCATGACTGTCTCATGGTCCTCTAGCCTTCTCTTTTTGGAAAGGATGTCCTTCAAGAATTTGGCATAGCTAGGCATCTGAGCTAATGCCTCCGCAAATGAAATATTTATGTGTAGTTTCTTGAAGACCTCCAAAAACTTCAGAAAGTTCTTGTCATCCTTACTTTGCTTGAGCCTTTGAGGAAAAGGAACTGGTGGATTGTAGGGCTTTACTGGCTCTTCCTTTTTCTCTTTTAGCTTCTCTTTGACCACAGTCTCTTCTTGAGTTTGTTCCTTTACTTGTTCTTTAACAGGCTCTTTCCCTTGTTGTTCCCCTAGTTGTTTTTCACTCCTCAAGGTAATTGTCTTCACATGCTCTTTCGAGTTCGTTTCAGTATTGCTAGGCAATGACCCTTGAGTTCTGTTAGCTACCATGTTGGCCAATTGTCCCATTTGTATTTTCAAGTTTTTAATGGCAGCTTGCTGGTTTTGAAAGTTTGCCTTAATTTCACCCATGAAATCAGTAGTGGCCTTGGTGAGAGTTGCAACCAATTCTTCCAGGTTAGACTTCTTTTCTTGCTGTGGAAAATCAGGTGATCCTCTATTCTGATAATTCTGTTGTTGCTGTTGATTTTCTCAGGAAAAATTTGGATGGTTCTTCCAGGCAGGCGTGTAGGTGTTTGAGTATGGATTGTTCTGTTGCCTTCCTTGGTTTGCCACATATTGCACTTGTTCTTGTACTGGAGGCATGAATGAGCTGTCAATCGGGCAATCTTGAGTAGCATATTGCCCAGTACACATCTCACAGGTCTGCACATGAGTATTGACAGCATTAATAGACAAATGATCTAATTTTTTGAAAAAAATGTCTACCTTTGCATTGAGTACAGTAATAGCGTCTATCTCATGAACCCCAGCAGGTCTCCTCGCCATGTTTCTCTCATTGGGCCATTGGTAATTGTTGTTGGTCATTTCCTCCAAAAGATCATAGGCCTCATCAAGCGACTTCCCCATCAATGAACCTCCAGCAGCAGCATCAATATTAATTCTAGTATGGTTGTTCAGCCCATTGTAGAAGGTTTGCACAACCAACCATTTAGGCAGTCCAAGGTGTGGACACCTCCTAAGCAGATCCTTGAACCTTTCCCAGGCTTCATATAAGGTTTCCATGTCGAATTGCACGAAGGTTTGGATGTCAGTCCTCAACTTGGCAGTCTTAGCAGGTGAAAAGAATTTTGCTAAAAATTTTTGTGCTAAGTCATTCCAAGTGGTGATCGAGCCAGCAGGAAGAGACTGTAACCATGCTTTAGCCTTGTCTCTAAGTGAAAATGGGAACAATCTTAGCCGAATTGCATCATCTGACACTCCATTATGCTTAAGGGTATCACATATCTCCAAGAAGTTTGCAATGTAAGCATTAGGGTCATCATTGGGCAATCCTCCAAACTGAACCGCTGTCTAGATCATTTGGATCAAAGCAGGCTTGATCTCAAAGT
Organism: Elaeis guineensis; assembly: GCF_000442705.2. Taxonomy (NCBI): domain Eukaryota; kingdom Viridiplantae; phylum Streptophyta; class Magnoliopsida; order Arecales; family Arecaceae; genus Elaeis; species Elaeis guineensis. The sequence continues at coordinate 43,540,324 of NC_026004.2, read as the reverse complement.
TGTTTGCTTGCACAGGTGGTCTTGTGATGCTAGATGAAGCTCCATTCACGGTAGGCATGGCATAATCTCGTAGTGCCCTGGGGTTTGCCTCTCTAGCAACCTCATTATTCCCTACTAGGATTACTTCTCTCCTTGGATCTTCAGCCATTTCTGGATCTACTTTTGCCTCAGATTTCTTTCCTTCTCTGACTGCTTTAATGTTTTGTTTACAAGTGCGTTCAATTTCTTGACTTGAAATGGGGTTTGATTCAATTCTCACAAGTCGACCCGATTCTCTTTTCCAAGTTGTAATTTTGAAAGATTATTATCCTCTTTTTTTTTTTAAGGGAAGAGAGAAGAGGAAGGAGAGAGAAAAGAGTTCTAGAGATGAGTCCTAAGGAGTCCTAAATCTAGAGATGAAAGAGAAGAGTGTTTTAATTAGGTTTAAATTTTAATGGCAAATAAGTTAGCACAAAATAAACTTTCTATCCTAGGGTTAACTTAGATCTAGACAGCTCCTAACTGTTCCAAGATCACCTTCAAGCACTCCAAGCCCAAAACTGACTAACTATCTCGGCCAGGTAAGTGTAAGATGTGGGAGGTCCCCTGCTTGTTGCTTTCCCTAGACACCAACTGAGTTGGCCAGGTCAGACAACGAAACTAATTGAAAACCACCTTCTTAAACCACTTGCCTTAGACACCGAGCAATTAATCAATTCGAACCTGGTCTAACTTTAGGGCTTTCTTGTCCTATTGAGCTCGAATATCCTAGGGCCAATGTTTAATTGATTTTAAATTAAGGCCTAGGTTATGCAGGATGAAGGATGTGGTTTTTGGGCTAAGGAAGGGTGATCAAATCTCCACCTTATCCGATTAATGGGTTAAGTACCCTTAAAGTTAATTATGGAGATGCAATACAAAGAAACAAGATGTCCAATCAAGTTTGAAATTTTTTTTTATTTTTTTAAATATTCAAGAAATAAAATATCTAGATTACTAGTAAAATCAACTATTTTGGATATTAAAGTATCAGTCTCCGGCAACGGTATCAAAAACTTGTTAGCCTATTTCGCAAGTGCACGAAATCGCTCAAGTAATATAATGATAAATAAGAGATCGTTCCCATGAGGACTGAGTTTAATTACCAAAAATGAACGCTAATTTTACTAATATCTAAGTGATTGAAACTGAATGACAGTAGAAAATAAAATTAACTCTAAAGAATTCAATGAAAGCTGAATCAAAATTCAATTGATAAAGCACTAGGGTATATCTGATTTCACTTGGACCAATTATCAATTCCAGCTATTCTGATTAATAATCTAAATTTAATTATTAATGAAAGGATAAATAATCCTAAATTATTTAATAATCTCTCTCGAGTCTTATTAAATATACTAATTAAAACCTATAATCTATCTTCCAATAGTAAAATAGATTTTAATTAGTTCAATAAGCATAGTGATTATTTTCAAGATCCCACAAGTCAAATCTTCTGCTCCCGTTCTAATTATTATTCCTATGATGTTTGTTATTAACTTCAATTTATAATCTTCCTTCCTAGTACCAATTATAAATTGAAATCAATCAAGTATCAAAGATAATAATACTTAAAAGCATTAAGTGCAAATAACAAACAATTGCATTAACAAAGAAAATTAATATAAGATTCTGGAATTGAAATTGAATCCAAGCTACATCAGGTACCCTAGCTAGAAATTTACTTTTCATCATATCAAAATCAAACTCAAGTATATTTGAATAAAACTCTAAAATAATTTTAACAATGAGTTCTAAAAAATAAATTCAAAGTAAACAAGAGAAAGAATTAAAAACTCTGAAGGAATTGCAGAGCCGAATGAATCCTCTCTTCAAATCTTTCAGATACTCCAAACTCTCCTTGCTTGATTTCTAGCTTTCAAAGATGATTCTCCTCTCCCTCTTGCTGGTGTTTTAGGATCCTTAAATAGGGCTAGGGCTAGGATTAAGGTGGTATTTTTCCCATGATTTTATTCTATATATCATTCTTTCTATTTGGTATAGAATCTCTCCTCCTTCGGATAGGCTTTAAGCAACCACCAGCCATCTACTCCTTATGCTGCCCAAATTTTTTGATTTTATTCTGATTTTCATAGTAAAAGAAGGAAAGGAGGCATGGTTAATTAGAAGAGAAGAATTTCTTCCTTCTTCAACCTTCCTTGGTCCACAAAATCTACAAAATAAAGTAAGGTTTCGGCTGTCCAAATCAAGTTTTCCAAGAATTGGTTCCAATTCTTTCTAAGTTTGCTCCTCATACAGAATTAGTTTGGACTCTAATTTTTTTTCATTTAATTCATTTCAAGATAGCTCTTTGCCATCCAAAATTGATTGCCATATCAGATCTTTGTGCCAAGAAACACTAAGAAGAATCTGGGTGTATCTGGTATTTCTTGTTGTGTCCAACATTGTTACCAACTTCAACCTACTGTAGCCACCTCATCTGAAATCCAAATTTAATTTTGTAAATTATGTTCCTTTCTTGCTTCTCTTAAAATTCTGTAGGATCTAATCTTTCTCAATTTGGAGTCCTGTAGCTTGCCTTTTAGGGATCTTTATATCAAAATATCCAGAATTTAGATTGGTTGACTAGATGGGAGAGATTAACTGCTTGATTTATTTTCTGCACTTCTAGTTTCTTTTCTGACTGATGATGCCAAAAAAGATAAGGTGTGGGGTCTATTGATATCTTGATTTGGTTATTCTGCTTTGAGATGGACTCTGATTTTGATGCAAGACCTGATGACTCCGGATGACAAAACCTGCTGAATCGGACTCAACCAATTTCACTTAATTTGACCTTTAAAATATGGTTAAGCCCAATTAGGTGTGACCTGGCTCAATTACCTACAATTGACATAAAACATATCAGGTTCTTATATTTATTTAGTTAATTATTATACCAATTTCATCAAAATCATTAAAAACTAATAATAATAATTACTATAAAAATGTAATACATCAATAATTTTACATAAATAGCAACAAAATCAATCATAAATTATTCTAAAACTATTCTAAATATGTTCATGATTCTAGATTTTATTTACAAAGATTAGATGCAGCTACTTTTCATACAATGTATTATATACACAATCTTAAGATTTTAAGCAAAGTAAAATTTTCTTTTCGCATTCATTTTTATGGGATATAGTCACAATGGCATCCCTACATATCATAAGAGGACCCAATTGAATGATAAAAAAGATATCTAATCTTTATTACCTCCTATGATTGGATGGCCTGGTGACAAACCCGATCCGATTACTTCGCTACTCAGATCATCTAATTTAAATAATTTAGATCTAATCTAAATTATGTTAGATCTGATTATTATATTTTGATCATATCAAAATCAAATAATAATTATCATAAATAAATTTTACATACTTCAAATTAAAATTAGATTTTATAAAGATCAGCACAAACTAGGACAACCTTTGCACTGTAAGGGGTAAACCTTACAGTAGGACAATCTTATATCAGTTTGTACGATCAGATCTATAACTAATTTTAGATCTAAATATTATATATTAGATCTAATCTAAAATTAAATTATAGATCCAAATACATATAATATCATGTCATATCGAACCATAGATCTGATACCACTATTGAGATGCGCAGGAGTTTCATGCATGCATTTCAAATTTTTTTTAGCAAAATAATATTAGATTAAACTTTTTAATTTATAAATATATTTATAAGATTTAATCTTTAAACTCTAACAAATAGATCGATGACATGAATTTATATGCATAAAAATCTGAGTCTAAAATGACAAGCATGTGAACCAAAAACAGCATTTAGTAATAAATCTAATCTACCACTTCTAGGGTTCCGAACCCAATACCTGAGTGTGGATAGTTAAACTCCATGATTAAAAATATAGATCTAAAAGTTTTCTCAGGTCACTCATAGCTACACAAGCGTCCGATCTCTATGGATGGTCCACACGAAGCCCTTCGAACCGATCAGTCCTCCATGGGAGTGCTAGCTCACGCAGTTGGCTTCTGATGCCAGATCTGACTTGATCATCTTCTTTGATCATCTAGAACCTTTTTGATATCAAAGATGGATTAGAGGAAGATGCTGGATGGTGGAGAAAAATCAGATGAAGACTTTCTTCTCTTTGGCATTCCCCTCATGCAAAAACTTAGAATAGTTCTATGTTTCTCACTCGAGAGGAGAACGGTCTCCTCTTTCGTTCATGCCAAGGAAGAATGAAACCCACCCAAAGCTCACATTTTAAAGAAGGATTTTCACCCCACTTTCTCTTATGTATCTCATGGTGAAAAGCTCTCTTGGTTTGGAACATAAAAATATGGCCTTTTTATGATTGTCGCACAAATCAGATAAGACAAGATAAGGGTTGGAATTTGTTGCAATTTTAATTATTTTGAATTTTATTTTAACTCTAATTTTTTTTTACCTTTATCTAACTTAAAGAGGGACTTATCAAAGAAAATTGGATATGAAAATCAATTAGAAAGACTTCTTTTTCTCGTACACAATGGGTACCTTCAGAAGCTACCAACGTGTGAAAGGATATGGATAAGGTTTTAAGTTAAAATTCAAACCAATTTAAATTCAAATCAGAACCAATCAATTTTTATGCTTAATAGGAGACAAAACAAGAATTATTTTTTAATTTTTTCACATACAAACTAATCTTGTATGGTGAGAAAAGGTGTGAGCCAATTTGGGTGGCATAAGGTGTGGGAAATTCAGTGTAGGGGTAAAATGGTAATTTTAAAACTTTTTCAAAATTATGATTTTACAGTAGAAAAATATTAATTAATCTAATTAATTAATATAAATTTATCCTACACTAAAATCTAAATATGATATATAGCATGCATGCATTTAAATTTGAAATTCAAATTTGAACAATAAACACTTTATTGTAATGTGTTCAGAACACAATACCTTTGTACGGGTAGTAGATCGCTGCAATCTGATCACCGTCGAAAGAGTCTGATCATCACGATATAGCCACACAGTATGTCTGACCTCTGTGGATCATCCACATAAAGATTCTGGTCTGATCGACTCCTCACGAGTGCTAGCTCGTTGTAGAGCTCTTTTGACGACCGATGCTGATCGAACTCCTTCGATCAATGTCTGTCGATTTTTTGGATGCTCTAGATCATCAACAGACATGCTTGAGAAGATGTTGAAGATTTTTTTAAGATTTTGTGGGCTCACAACACTCGTAGCTCACTTTCTCACTTCCCTAACCCCAGGCTAAAACTCTAGGGAACTCACCGAAAACCTTGCACCCACTTTTCTTTCTTTTTCTTTCTTTTTCTCTTAGAAGGATATGGACTTCTTTCTCATGCACAAGACTTCTCATGCCCTAGAATTTTTCTCCAAAAATCTTCTTCTTGCACGCCCCACTCTTCTCCTCCTTTTATAACAACGTCAAAAGTCTTATCCAAAAGAAAAGATAAAGATGAGTAATTCCACATTTGAATTCAAATCAAATTTTGAATTCAAATAGACACCAACTCATCCCTTATCCACTAAAGTCATGAGGCATGGCTTAAATTGTGCATGGAGTGATTTTATGAGAAACCTTTTCTCATGTAATAAATAGGGCGTAAAAAAAGGGATAAGGTGCAAAGATTGATTGCCCATTCAAATTCAAACTTTATTTTGAATTTGAATGGCCAACCAATCATCCTTATCCATTCATTTGGCACATTAAAGTGGGGCGTAGAGAGGGCTTGGTGTGAGGAAATAATTCATGAGAAGTTCCTTCTCATGAATTCAAATGGGTGCAATGGAAGTGAGGTGGCGCATGGAGATTGGGTCAAGGTGGTTTAATTATTTAAACCAACCTAATTGAACCAAATAAGTTAGGTCCAATTAGACTAATTTAAATCCAACTTAATTAGGCTTAATAAAATCCTAATCAAATCAGGAATTGACTAAGCCCAACCCCTGATCAAATCAGGGACCAAACCATCTCGACGATTAGGTCAACTCTTAACCTAATCGGGTCAAACCCAACTGAATCCAATTCAATTGGACTTGATCTAAAAATAATTACTCAATCAAATTGAGTTAATTAGTGATCAAATCACTAATTAAACCTCTCATAAATACTGAGTCTAAATTCGATGGGCAATCAGGCATCAAAATTCATCGATATGTAACCCTGATCGAAAAATCCCAACCAGTGGGACTCTTGACCCCGATACCCATAATGTGTGGAACTCATGATCAGAGAATCATGATTTTCGATCACTGAGTCTCAAACATGTAGGATTCTACTTCAGCCATCAGATCAGATAGGAACCTCTAATGTGTGTGACCCTGCAGGTTCGAACCTAAGTCGGTAGCACAGGAACCAATTTCTGTACTAATCGAAGTGACCATCTACCAATGGTACCCGATATTTGGATAGGTTGAATAGTCACAATCGTAACACTCAGAACCTATATGAATATGGTTACTGTATAATTCATCCTTTTGACCCCTGTGTTTAGGATGACTCAGGGTTAAACTGTCAACCCTGATCAGATCATCCGAATTGTGCTCAACTCAAACAGTCCCGTGACTCCTCACAAGGACTATCCTGGCCAACATTTTGCTAAATTGAAACATGACTGTACACAGCTTCTATAACTGGAGTGGTCAATCCCATCTTGACACACGCACTGACAAGTCAAGTACTTGACTACACCCAGCAGCCTTTCGTCACTGAATTAAAAATTTAGGTAGTCCAGTGCCTAAGTGCAGTGAGTTGCTTGCAAGTCACTGTAGCGGTCTCAGGTCGGAGGGATATTTATATCCATATTCCATCGGAGCAAATCTTGATAGCAGAAATAGCTCCAGAGTCGGTCACGTTCAGTGCAGATGTACCCTTACATCTCACCTGTATGCCATACCAGTGTCTCCACACTCATTGGTTAAGAGGACAACCAACCTATATGGCACACAATGACCTATGCTTGATAAACATTGTCGTCCTTGGTAACAACGTATCATTTGATCGCGAACAGATTTAAGGACTAAACGATAAATCCTCTTTTGTCAAGTCTAAATAGTCCTAAGGACTTCACCACAACATAGGAGTTCATTAGAAGATGAAACATTTTGTGATGAAAAATACCAAAATAATTTTTATTAATTCATAATTCATGTACAAATACAAAAATGAGCACAACCATCAATAGGCTGACGATTGATTTTGGGATACTATTTCCAACAATCTCCCACTTGGCCTAAAGCCAATCGGTGCAGTATCTAATACCAATCTTCGACTTGTAGTCATCGAACTCCTTCACTGTAATGGCTTTAGTGAATGGGTCGGCCAGGTTCTCCTTTCCATCGATCTTCTGAAGATCGACGTCACCTTGATCCATAATTTTTCGGATGAGATGGTAGCGATGCAGAATATGCTTTGTCCGCTGGTGTGCCTTTGGTTCCTTCGCTTGAGCAATGGCTCCAGAGCTGTCACAGTAGAGCAGAACTGTACCAACAAGGGAGGGTGCTACTCTGAGCTCGGTGATAAATTTTCTCAGCCACACCGCTTCTTTGGCAGCATCTGATGCAGCGACATACTCCACCTCGCAAACTGAATCAGCCACTGTATGCTGCTTGGAACTTTTCCAGCAGATAGCCCCACCATTAAGGGTAAAAATAAATCCTGACACACTTTTGCTGTCATCATGATCAGACTGAAAACTAGAGTCTGTAAACCCTATAAGTCTCAAATCCGATTCACCATAAACAAGCCACTATTCCTTAGTATTTCTCAAATACTTCAGGATGGTTTTAACAACCTTCCAGTGATTCTTCCTTGGATCAGATTGGTATCTACTCACTACCCCTAGTGAGTATGCCACATCTGGTCGTGTACATGTCATGGCGTACATGATGGATCCCACTATCGAAGCATATAGAATCCTACCCATATGCTTTCTCTCTTGAGGTGTTGTCGGACAATCCCTCTTCGAGAGAGAAATTTCATGGCCTATCGTAAGATAACCTTTTTTGGAATTCTCCATGCTGAACCTCTTCAGCATAGTATCAATGTACGTGGACTGAGATAAACCAAGCAACCTTTTAGATCTATCCCTATAGATCCTCATCCCTAGGATGTAGGAAGCTTCTTCCAGATCCTTCATGGAGAACTATGACGACAGTCAAATCTTTATTTCTTGTAATGTAGGGACATCATTCCCGATTAAGAGAATGTCATCCACATACAATACAAGAAATACTACTACTGGACCATTAGCCCACTTATAAATGCATGGCTCTTCTCCGTTCTTAACGAAGCCATACGTCTTGATCGTCTTATCAAAATGTATGTTCCAACTCCGTGATGCCTGCTTAAGTCCATAAATGGACCTCTGTAGCCTGCACACCTTAGACTCATTTGTGGATGTGAATCCTTCAGGTTGTATCATATACACCTCTTCATCTAGCTCTCTGTTTAGGAAAGCTGTCTTCACATCCATTTGCCAGATTTTATAGTCTAGATGGGCAGCTATCGCAAGCATAATCCGAATGGATTTGAGCATTGCCACAAGAGAAAATGTCTCGTCATAGTCTATACCATAACGTTGATGATATCCCTTGGCAACCAGATGGGCTTTATAGGTTTCCTCCTTTCCATCTGCGTCTCTCTTCCTCTTGAAGATCCACTTACACCCTATGGGTTTTACTCCTTCGGGTGGGTCAACCAATGTCCACACATCATTGACCTTCATGGACTCCATTTCGAATTTCATGGCCTCCAGCCATTTCTCAGAGTCGGGTCTCTGCATTGCACCATGTAGGTGATCGGATCCTCATCATTTTCATCAAGTTTGATAGGATCGCCGTCCCGGACCAAGAAACCATAGTATCTGTCCGGTTGACATGGTACTCTACCAGATCGCCTTAAGGGTGCTTGAACAATGGGCTCCAGATCTGATCTAACCAAATTCGATTCAGGTTCAGCAACTTGTGTCGATTTTTCCACCTGTCGAACTTCATCAAGTTCGACCTTAGAGGCAACAGTCCCTTCACCAAGGAACTCCTTTTCCAAAAAGATTGCCTTAAGGCTGACAAACACTTTTTGCTCATCAGCTAGGTAGAAGTAATACCCTTTGATCTCTTTTGGGTACCCTATAAAATTATACTTGTCAGACCTAGGTCCAAGCTTGTCCGTAATTAAATGTTTAACATAAGCCGGACACCCCCAAACCCTAAGGTGCGAGAGTATTGGCTTACGTCCTATCCATATCTCATATGGCATTTTGGTTACAGACTTACTCGAAACTCTATTTAGAAGGTAACAAGCCGATTTGAGTGCATATCCTCAGAGGAAGATCGACAGACCAGCAAACCCCATCATGGATCGAACCATGTCCAACAAGGTCCGATTCCTCCTTTCAGATACACCATTATGTTGTGGTGTTCCAGGAGGAGTCCACTGAGAGAGAATCCCATTCTCCCCAAGATATGTCAGAAAATCATTGGAAAGGTATTCACCTCCTCGATCAGATCGAAGAGTTTTAATACACTTTTCAGTTTATTTTTCTACCTAATTTCGGAATAGTTTGAACATTTCAAATGACTCCGATTTATGCTTCATTAAATAGACATACTCATACCTCGATAGGTCGTCTGTGAAGGTTATGAAGTAGAAATATCCACCTCTAGCACTTGAGCTCATGAGTCCACATACATCAGAATGTACCAAACCCAAGAGTTCACTGGCTCGCTCATCTTTTCCAGTAAAAGGTGATTTGGTCATTTTACCAAGAAGACAGGACTCACAGGTTGGAAGTGATTCACAATCACCTACTTCAAGAATTCTTTCTTGAGCCAACCTGTTTATCCTGTTCTTATTGATATGACCTAGCCTACAGTGCCAAAGGTAGACTTCTGACACATTATCTATTCTAGGATATTTATCGGAGGTTTGAACCATATTAACAGGTTGTGATAGAAAGTAAATTCCATTATTAAGTTATCCAACAAATATTGTAACACCATTCAAAATGATATTGTAAATATTTTCTTTTATTAAAAATTGATAACCGTTCATGGCCAAAAGGCCTACAGAAATAATATTTAATAAAAAGCTTGGACGATAGTGACATTCACTCAGAATTATGTTTCGAGAATTGATTACAAGGTTCATGATTCCTAATGCTAGAACTGAAACTTTGCTTCCAACTCCAACGTTCAGGAATCTCTCGCCTTCATCAAATCTCCTACTGCTTGCAGACCCTACATCGTATTGCAAATATGATAAGGGCTTCCGGTATCCAATATCCAGGCAGTAGTATCACAAATGAAAAAGTTACAAGGTGTTATCATATAAGTACCTTGCTTCTTCTTTGGCCTGTTCGGATCCAGTGAGGCAATGTATAGAGAACAGTTCCTCTTCCAATGCCCCTGCTTCTTGCAAAAGAAGCACTCCACCTGGCTCTGGTCGGGCTTGCACTTCTTAGTCTGACCTTGTGCAGACATCCCAGCATGCAGCTGCACCTTCTTATTTTTCTTCTTCTTGTTCTTCTTCTTCCCTTTCTTAAAGGGTCGATGACCAGAAGATGACCCTCCCACAACATTCACCGACTCCTTATGGAGCTGGTGATCCTTCTCAAAGTTCTGCAGCAACCCCAACAAGCCGTGGTAGTTCACTGCAGGCTTTGTCATCCAAAAATGAGTAAGGAAGGGGAAGAAGGACTTGGGCAATGAATTAAAGATTGCATTCTTACCGAGCTGCTCGTGCAAGGGAAAGCCCAGTTTACTTAGGTGCTCAATCATTTCGATCATGTACAGTACATGATCAGTGACTGAGGCTCCATCCCTCATCCGAGCATTGAAAATGGCACAACTAGTTTTGTGCCTTTCAATGTTGTCAGACATGCCAAAGGAGTCGTTCAACATTTGAAGCATCTCCTGTAGCTGGGCATTCTCGAACCTGCGGTTGAACTCATCATTCATTACCGCCAGCATAATGCACCGAATGGTGGCACGATCATTGAGCCACTTCTGATAAGTGTCTCGGACTGTCCCTCTAATGTTCGGGGCTAGCTCCTCAGGTGCCAGATCCATTACTACATAAAGGATCCGCTCATGCTCAAGGATGATTTTTAATTTTTGATACCAATTATCGAAATTAGGTCCCATGAGCTTGTCATTATCTAGTAATGATCGGAGGGACAGGGTAGTGGCCATAGCTGCATAAAGAAAAATCAGACCTCTATTAGTACATAAATTATAAATACTAAAGACTTGGACTTTAGTCTAAAGTTTCTCCCAGTATTTTTATGAACTGGTAGCCTCAACCTCCAATTCGAGGAATTACTTTAATTTCTTAGTGGGTACTAGAATCCACACAGACAACACACGAGCCCAACTTTGATCGGTCAACCCATATGCATCTATGGGTAGGTTCATAACCAGTTGTTTCTCTAAACAACTTTTAGTAATTGATTTTGCCTCAGAACCTAATCAGTAGGCTTTGGCCTCCACTGAATAGATCTGGTTAGGTCCAACCATTAACATGATTTGATTTGGTGAATCAGACCAATAAATAATCAGGCCTGACTTTGGCCGGCCAACCTGACCACCATTAGAAAGACTCAAATGAAATTATCATATTATGAATGATAATTCCATTAGTCAATAAGCACCAGGCCTTTGGGCCTCCAATGATTATTAAACTAATGGACTCATTATCACTCACTTAATGGGAGGCTATGACTTAGTTATCAATATAACTTAATCATTTTTAGGGACCTAATAATTTTTGAAGATTTTATTAAAGGATAGATGAGAAGAAAATATCCAGCCAATTTCAATCCTCCCACTGACTTCACCAAGTCAGATTAAAAAGGATTTAATTAAAGCTGGCATTAGGAGCACCTAAATCAGTCAAACTGATTTACCTAATGACATGGGTGAGTCCTAATCACCAAGTGATCTAATCAAAACCTAATTCACCAGGTTGGCCAGGTAAGTGAGATCAGTGGTGGGGATAAGCCATTAACTCATCAGAGATCCAATCACTGTGAGTAGCTCCCACTTAAAAACCACTGGTCAAAATGTCAAACTTACCTTAGACACCAATCGGTTCATTAGTTTTAATTTGATCAACTTATTAAATAGGGTTCCACCGTGTAGCCATGAATTAAGTCCATCTTGGTCTAGTTAAAGACATGGACCCATTCAACTATAACTATTGGAGTTGAGTCTACAGTATCCTTGACCTAATCTAATTCAACTTCTGATTAGATTTGACTAATTACTCTAATTTAGTCTATTTCTTTAAGCTAACCTTAGGTCTAACCCAATTATGGACCTAATCCATCTAACCCATTGACCCACAAGTTTATGCAATTATCTTAGGTCTTAATTTATAATTCTAGACCTACTAGACAATACTTAATTCTTTTAACTAAGTATTTGGGCTGATGGGTCAGGGTTTGGCATTTCGAAAATAATTTTCAAATTTGAAAGGTTTTATTTTCTGTTCACCAAATATGTTGACTCATTTCACAAATAGTCAGCACATTTCATAAATAGCAATCCTATTACTAATTACATAACAGAAAATAACTCAATCAAAATAAATCATGAATATTCCCTTAGATCTAATCTAACACATTCATGATAAATTTCACAATTGAACCTTTACAATTAATTTCTTTCGCTGCTTCATCTGCATGGGATATAATTACAGCGGCACCCCTACCGCCATAGGAGAACCCATCGAATGGGAGGAGAGGACCTTTAAACCCTGCTTTTCTCCTATGATCGGACGGCCATGGCAACCAACCCTATTCGTTTACTTGCTACTTGGATCAAGTATATCTAAATATACCAATTTCAAAATTAAATTTCAAATTTCAAATTTTAAATTTTGAATTTCAAATTTCAAATAAATTTCAAATTTCAAATTTTTAAATTTTAAATTTTGAATTTCAAATTTTAAATTTTGAATTTTGAATTTTAAATTTGAAATTTCAACCAAATTTCAAATTTCAAATTTTGAATTTCAAATTTTTGAATTTTATATTTCAAATTTCAAATTTCAAATTTCAAATTTTGAATTTCAAATTTTTGAATTTTGAATTTCAAACAACTTTCAAAATTTAAATTTCAAATTTTGAATTTCAAATTTTTAAATTTTAAATTTCGAACAACTTTCAAAATTCAAATTTCAAATTTTGAATTTCAAATTTTAACTTTTAGATTACAACTTATTCTATGCATGCAAATATATATATCATATCTAAGAAATCACTCTGATACCATTTATGGAAAATTTAGCGCAGGGGTAAAATGCAATTTTAAAACTTTTTCAAAATTATGATTTTACAGTAAAAAAATATTAATTAATCTAATTAATTAATATAAATTTACCCTACACTAAGATCTAAATATGATATATAGCATGCATGCATTTAAATTTAAAATTCAAATTTGAACAATAAATACTTTATTTTAATATGTTCAGAACATAATACCTTTGTGCGGGTAGTAGATCGCCGCAATTTGATCACCGTCGGAAGAGTCTGATCATCACAATGCAGCCACACAGTGTGTTTGGCCTCTACGGATCATCCACACGAATATCTCGATCTGATCAACTCCTCACAAGTGCTAGCTCATTGTAAAGCCCTTTTAACGGTCGATGCTGATCGAACTCCTTTGATCGATGTCTGTCGATTCTTCGGATGCTCCAGATCATCAACAGATGTATTTGAGAGGATGTTAAAGATTTTTTTAAGATTTTGTGGGCTCACGACACTCGTAGCTCACTTTCTCACTTTCCGAACCCCAGGCTAAAACTCTAGAGAACTCACTGGAAACCTTGCACCCACTTTTCTTTCTTTTTCTTTCTTTTTCTCTTGAAAGGATATGGACTTCTTTCTCACGCACAAGACTTCTCACACCCCAGAATTTTTCTCCAAAAATCTTCTTCTTGCACGCCCCACTCTTCTCCTCTTTTTATAACAACGTCAAAAGTCTTATCCAAAAGAAAAGATAAAGATAAGTAATTGCACATTTGAATTCAAATCAAATTTTGAATTCAAATGGACACCAACTCATCCCTTATTCACTAAAGGTGTGATGCGTGGCTTAAATTATGCATGGATTGATTTCATGAGAAACCTTTTCTCATGTAATAAATAGGGTGTAAAAAAAGGGATAAGGTGCAAAGATTGATTGCCCATTCAAATTCAAACTTTATTTTGAATTTGAATGGCCAACCAATCATCCTTATCCATTCATTTGGCACATTAAAGTGGGACGTGGAGAGGGCTTGGCGTGAAAAAAAAATTCATGAGAAGTTCCTTCTCATGAATTCAAATGGGTGCAATGGAAGTGAGGTGGCGCATGGAGATTGGGTCAAGGTGGTTTAATTATTTAAACCATCCTAATTGAACCAAATAAGTTAGGTCCAATTAGACTAATTTAAACCCAACTTAATTAGGCTTAATTAGGCTCAATAAAATTCTAATCAAATCAAGAATTGACTAAGCCCAACCCCTGATCAAATCAGGGATCAAACCATCTCGACGATTAGGTCAACTCTTAACCTAATCGGGTCAAACCCAACTGAATCCAATTCAATTGGACTTGATCCAAAAATAATTACTCAATCAAATTGAGTTAATTAGTGATCAAATTACTAATTAAACCTCTCATAAATACTGAGTCCAAATTCGATGGGCAATCAGGCATCAGAATTCATCGATATATAACCCTGATCAAAAAATCCCAACCAGTGGGACTCTTGACCCCAGTACCCATAATGTGTGGAACTCATGATCAGAGAATCTTAATTTTCGATCACTGAGTTCCAAACATGTAGGATTCTACATCAGCCATCAGATCAGATAGGAACCTCTAATGTGTGTGACCCTGCAGGTTCGAACCTAAGTCGGTAGCATAGGAACCAATTCCTGTACTAATCGAAGTGACCATCTAGCAATGGTACCCGATGTTCGGATAGATCGAATAGTCACAATCACAATACTCAGAACCTACATGAATATGGTTACTGTATAATTCATCCTTTTGACCTCTGTGTTTAGGATGACTCGGGGTCAAACTATCAACCCTGATCAGATCATCCGAATTGTGCTCAACTCAAACAGTCCTGTGACTCCACACAAGGACTACCCTGGCCAAGGTTTTGCTAAATTGAAATACGACTGTACACAGCTCCTATAACTGGAGTGGTCAATCCCATCTTGACACATGCACCGACAAGTCAAATACTTGACTACACCTAGCAGCCTTCCATCATTAAATTAAAAATTTAGGTAGTCCAGTGCCTAAGTGCAATGAGTTGCTTGCAAGTCACCATGGCGGTCTCAGGTCAGAGGGATATTTATACCCATATTCCATCGGAGCAAATTTTGATAGCAGAAATAGCTCCAGAGTCGGTCACGTTCAGTGCAGATGTACCCTTACATCTCACCTATATGCCATACCAGTGACTCCACACTCATTGGTTAAGAAGACAACCAACCTATATGGCACACAACGACCTATGCTTGATAAACGTTGTCATCTTTGGTAACAATGTATCATTTGGTCGTGAACAGATTTAAGGACTAAACGATAAATCTTCTTTTGTCGAGTCTAAATAGTGCTAAGGACTTCACCACAACATGGGAGTTCATTAGAAGATGAAACATTTTGTGATGAAAAATACTAAAATAATTTTTATTAATTCTTAATTCATGTACAAATATAAAAATGAACACAACCATCAATAGGCTGACGATTGGCTTTGGGATACTATTCCCAACATAAAGGAGATAATCCCACTCATTGGGGACTCTAGGTTTTAACCAATTGGATTTCTCTCAAACCCAATCCAATTAGATCCAAATAAAACCTGATGAACCTAATCTAATTAGGTTTCTATAATTTTAATTAAATTTAATCAAATTAATAAATTAATTGAGTCATAGATCTGATCAAATCAGGATAATTTTTTCCTTACCGATTAGGTCATCTCATAACCTAATCAAACTTGACCTGATTGAATCCAATTCAGTCAAACTTGATCCAGATTTTAATGCTCAATCAAATTGAGCTAATTAGTGATCTAATCACTAATTAATCTTTTATTAATGATAGAGTTTCTGTCCAGTGGGACTCTT
Organism: Elaeis guineensis; assembly: GCF_000442705.2. Lineage (NCBI taxonomy): Eukaryota > Viridiplantae > Streptophyta > Magnoliopsida > Arecales > Arecaceae > Elaeis > Elaeis guineensis. The sequence goes on along the minus strand of NC_026004.2, from coordinate 43,524,170 downwards.
CACCAGAGTCCCTATCCAATGGGACTTTTCACCAGAGTCTCTATCCACTGGGACTCTTCAGATTAGCTATGTGATCGGAGAGAAATTTCTAATGTGTATCACCCCATAAGTTCGAACCTAAGCCGGGAGCACAGAAATTAATTTCTATACCAATTAGAGTAACCATCTAGCAATGGTACTCGACGTTCGGATAGGTCGAATGTATGCAAAGCAACACTCAAGAACCTATTTGGATATAGTTATCATATAATTCATCCCTTTGACCCTTGATGCCAGGATGACTTAGAGTTTAAACTTTCAACTTTTAATAGTTCATCCATTATGTGTCTCAACCTGATAAATCCTATGATTCCTCACAAAAATTGCCCTAGTCAAGGTCTTACTAAATTAAAACACAAAGTATTCTCTCCAATCTCTTGGAGTGGTCAATTCCATCTTGACTCACACACCGACTTTACAAGTACTTGACTGTGCCCAGAAATCTTTCGATACTGAATTAGAAATTCAGATGGTCTGACACTAAAGCACAGTGAGTTGCTTACAAGTTACTGTAGTAATCTCAAATTGGAGGGACACTTATATCCATATCCTTTCAGAGTGATTCTTGACAGTAGAGTACTCCAGAGTTGGTCACGTTCAGTGAAATATACTCCTATATTTCATCTGCATACCATACCAGTGTCTCCACGCTCCTTAGTTAAAAGGCCAACCAACCTATATGGTATACAATGACCTACACTTGATATGTTTATCATCATAGTAAAAGCATATCATTTGGTCGCAAACTCATTTAAGAACTAAATGATAAATCCTTCTTTATCAATTTAAAATAGTCCTAAGGACTTTCATCATAACACAGAAGTTTGATATAGAAGATGTATAAATTTATGATGAAAATTATCAAATAAATATTTTATTAATTAGTTTATATACAATTACATCAAATAGTACAACCATCAACAGACTGACGATTGACTTTGGGACATATTTTACAATAATATGATCATCTACATTGTATTTCAATTTTCAAAATCCATCATATGGATTACTCTGACTGAGGTTTTACTAAGTTGAAATATACTGATACATTAACTCTTATTTATTCGGAGGGGTCAATTCTATCTTGACTCACACACCGACTTCTCAAGTACTTGACTATGCTCAAAAATCTTTCATCACTAAATTAGAAATTCAGATAGTCTGGCACCAAAGCACAGTGAGTTGCTTGTAAGTCACTATGGTGACTCAGATTAGAGAGACACTTATATCCATATCGTTCGTGAGCTACTCTTGACAGTAGAGTGCTCAGTAGTTGGTCACATTCAGTGAGATGTACTCTTACATCTCCTTGGTTAAGAGGATAACCAACATGTATGGCACACAATGACTTATATTTGATATAGCGATCATCCTAATAATAGTATATCATTTGGTCATAAACTTAAGATTTAAGGACTAAACGATATATCCTCCTATATCGAATCAAATAGTCCTAAAAACTTCATCACATAACAGGAGTTCAAAATAAGATGTACACAGTGATGAAAAAATTAAATAATATTTATTAATTCAATAATTCATATACAATTACAATAATAAGCTCAACCATCAATAGACTAATGATTGATTTTGGGATATAATTTCCAACATATGGGTTGATCGAGCCATCCTCGGGCCTGTATGCAGTCTGTGTGGATTCTAGTACCCACTAAGAGATTAAAGTAATTCTTTGGATTAGAGATAGAGGCTACCAATTCGAATAAAATTATGAGAGAACCTTTAGACTAAAGTCTAAGTCTTTAGGCTTAATCAATTCATAAACATAGAGATCTTATATTTTTCTTTCAATTATGGCTAAATATCCGTTGCTCCATTCACTATTTGACAGTGATTTACTTATAGATGAAAGAATAATACTCTACAAGACAATCGCATAAGGAATACGATAAGGTGTTTATTGTAATTTATCTTTCAAACTCATATAATCGATATTTATTATTAATAAAATAAGATATTTTTGATTCATTATATACTGCATCTTATTTATTTTAAGATTATAATGAACCCCATAGGTCTGGATAATGATTTTAGGATCATGATGAGATTACACCAATGAGACCTAATTTCTTGATAGCCCTAACCTAAAACATTTCTAGTCATTGGTACATTGAGTCAGAGATCAATAATATCGAAAAGATTGGCATGTCCTATATATGCTCAGAAATGAGGGTGGTTGATCTCATAACTATAAAGGACCATATCCCCTAACCAACTTTTTAAAAAGTAAATGTCCATTGAAAGGCAGGGTTTATTAGCCTTTATCTACTAGGCACAGGGGCTTCACACTTGAGTTGACCCGCATCAAGCTAGATCATCCTCAATTAGCAGGCTGGGTGGTTAAACCCATTTAATCTTACCAACCAGGCACCAGTCGACCCTTCTTGTCGACTTTTATAATTATTGCCAATACATCAGCCACATTCGGCTACCAATCCCAGCTTGAGTCTCACCGAGCTCCCTCGACTACCATCCTCATCTAGCATCTCATCGAGTCCTCTTCGGCTATCTCACCGAACTTCCTCGACTACCATCCTCATCTAGCATCTCATCGAGTCCTCTTTGGCTACCAACCTCTCTCTGGATCTCACCAAATATGAGCTTGAACCTTGCATAACAATTCCTCTCCCGGTGATATTTTTTTTTAACACTGGGGGCCTGTTGGGTTTCGAACCTACAACCTCACTCTGATACCACATGTTAGGACCATAGCCCTTAACCAACTTTTCAAAAGGCAAATGCCTATTAGGAGGTGGGATTTTTTAGCCTTTATCCACTAGGCACGGGGCTTCATACCTGAGTTGACTCGCATCAAGCTAGATCATCCTCAATCAACAGGTTGGGCGGTTAGACCTATTTAATCTTACCAACCAAGCACCAGTCGACCCTTCTTGTCAACTTTTATAATTACTATCAATACATTAGCCACATTCAGCTATCAACCCCAGTCTGAGTCTCACCGAGCTCTCTCAGCTACCATCCTCTTCTAGAGTCTCATTGAGTCCTCTTCGACTATCTCACCGAAACCCCTCGACTATCATTCTCTCCCAGAGTCTCACTGAGTCCTTTTCAGCTACCAACCTCTCTCTGGATCTCACCAAATGTGCACTGAAACCTTGCACAATAACAACCACTTATGTGGTGACACTAATACAAAGATATGGGTGCTCATTAGAGAATGAGTTCACTAAATTGACCTATGAGAGAATATCAGATGGAGTCTTATTTACATGTCAACTGATGTTTCTCTAGTGGGGAGTTGTGTATGTAATCTTTAGATCTGAGGTCATCATGGTACCTTATGTACTTGGATCCATATTTTGGTTCACTACCTAACTTGGATCTCTAATCCTTGTGTGGGGTGTTCTGAACATGGTGAAAAGTGCATGAAGGTTGTGAGTGATCAATAAGGGATCAGTCACTCCTAATAAGGGGAGCGAACATTCTATGTGATTTAATAGGATGTTGTGTTGGAAAATATATCCCAAAAGTCAATCGTCAATATGTTGACGGTTGAGCAACTTTGTATTGTAATTGATTTATTAATAAATAAAATATATTTTTGATATTTTCATCATAAGTTTTCATCTTCTAATGAACTTCATTGTTGTGATAAAATCTTTAGGACTATTTAGGTTCAATAAAGATAGAATTTATCGATTAGTCCTTAAAACTGTTCATGACCAAATGATAGGCTGTTAATACGGATGACAGCTTCTATTGAGCATAGGTCACTATAGGCCATATAGGTTGGTTGTCCTCTTAACCAAGGAGTGTGGAGACACTGGTATGGCATATAGGTGAGATATAAAGATACATCATCATTGAACCTGACCAACTCCAGAGTATTCTGCTATCGAGAATGTCTCTAATGGGATATAGGTATAAGTATCCCTTAGACCTGAGATCACCTCAGTGACTTGCAAGCAACTCACTATACTTTGGTACTGAACTAACTGATCTAATTCAATGACGAAAGGCTTCTGGACACAGTCAAATACTTGTGAAGTCAGAGTGTGATCAAGATGGGATTGACCACTCCAAGAGTTGGAGAAGAATGAGTCACTGTATTTCAATTTAGCAAAACCTTGGCCAGGGTAATCCATCAGATAGATTTGATATTTTAAAATACAATGTGGACAACCTGATCAGAGTTGACAGTTGAACTCTGAGGTGTCCTATGAGCATTTTGATCAAGAGGATGAATTATATGAAAACTAAATCTGCATGGGTTCTAAGGATGTTGTTCTACACATTCGACCTATCCGACCGTCGGGTACCATTGCTAGATAGTCACTTCGATTGGTATAAAAATTTATTTCTATACTATCGACTTAGGTTCAGATCTATGAAGTCACATACATTAGAGTTCATGATCTGATCGGATGGTTGATCAACGATTAAGAATCATTCTAGGGTTAAACGATCAATACGATTGACATTTAACCTAGTGCAAGTGTTGCAGAAAAATTGATTAGCAATTCGATTTCTAATTGGCTTAATTTGATTAAGCCAATGGGCTGAGATTAAATCTAATTAAATATAATTTAATTAAATTTAATTTAGACTTGATTGGATCAAGTTCAATTAGTTTATTGGATAAGCCAAGTGCAAGAAAAAACTAGTCCTAGTTCAATTAGGACTTGGGTCAACCTAATTTTTAATTTGATTAAAAAATTAAATTAGATTTAAATCTAATTTAATCTGATTAAATTAAATTTTTAATTAGGTTAAGAGCTATTTTAATTGGGTTGATTTGGTTTTGATTTGATTTGGTTTGAGAAACCAAATTTGAACAAGTCATAGATTGAACCCTAGTAAGACTAGGATTCCACCTTGCGCCACCTTAGCCCCCCACGCCCACTCTCTCTTATTTTGTGTGACAAAACCTTCTCTCCCAAGCCTTCACATATGTCCATAGCTTTCCACTCTTTCTCTCTTACAAGGAATGTGGTTGTGGACCAAGTCAAAGTAGGAATTAGTTTGGATTTCAAATTCTATGAGATAGAATTTTAGAAAAGCAAAACTCTTTCCTTATGGCACCGATTTTATCCAAATTTTTTTTGATATTTTTATGGGTTTTATGGCACATATTGTGCACCCTTTGCTTATAGTCCATAGAAGAAAAAGAAGAAGGGGGTGCCCAAGAGTTGGGCACCCCTTGTCTTGCCCTATTTAGATTTTTCTTAACTAGGTATTTGACCTAGACAAGGATTCTTCATATCTCTTTATTTAAGATAAATTTTTTCTTGATATTTTTATAGATTATATTGCATTGAGAGTCCTTTAGGATGTGTGAAAATAAAGAATAAAGAGTGTTGGGGTGTGGAGATATAATAGACACAAAACTAAGTGTCTGGGTTAGAGTAAAGAGAAGAAGAAGAGGGTCTTCTTCTAGGGTTGCTGAGTTCACCTCTTTCCTTCCTTCATCTATGAGTTTTCTGAGAGTGTCTCATATTTAAAACTCCTTCTCTTACTTTTCATCTTTGGAAGAGTTCAAATCAAGAAGAAGGAGCCATCTAATCGACCATCAAAGAAGGATCAGCGCAGTACTAGCATATTGTGCGGATTTCTTGGATCAGGACTTCTGATCGTGATTTATGGACTTGTGTGGATGACTCCTAGAGGTTGGATGCATGTGTAGCTCGTAACATCATCTTCAAGTCCAGATCAGCAAAGTTAGAATATCTAACTTGCAAAGTAATAGATCTGATCTATTATATTTTATATATATTAGATGTAGTATAGAAATATGTTGATATGATCAATATGTAGTTCTTGCTCTTTATATTTTAATTTTTAATTTAATATCATATAATAATCATATAATAGGATTTAAGATCTAAAAATTTTCTAATTTTATAAGATAAATTTTAATTTATTTTAGTCTTCTGCTGTCTGATCTTGAAAAAGTTTCAAGATCTAACCTTGAAATCCTAGATCTGGTTCCTTCAATTGGTATCAGAGCCTAAGTTATTTATTATATAATTATTTATATATGTTTAGATTATTTCTTAGATTAGGTCTAATTTATAATCTAATTATTAAATCTAAAATTAAAATTTTTAGATCAATCACGAACTGTAGGTTGTCCTGTTGTAAGGTTTATCCCTTACAGTGCAAAGGTTGTCATAGTTCGTGTAGATCTATCTTTAATCATAAATTTGTTAAATATGATCTAGATTAAATTTATGATTTATTAAATTTAAAAAATATTTAAATCTAAAATAAAATCTCTTTGTTAATAATTTTTGCACAAAGAACCATCATATATTTGTCTAAAAAATTTATGCAGTTTAAAGTTGAAATTATTTTAATTACATAAACCTGTTTAGATTAGATCTAAAGTAGTTTCATGCTTATTTTACTTGCATTTTAATTATGAATCAAACATGTAACTTGGTTGGTAGAACCATATTGTAAAAATATTTTACAAATATGAAAATTATTTTTGAAAACCTGAACCCCAACCCTCAGCCCAAAACTTAATTGAGAATTAAGAAGTTGTTTGATTAGGTTTTAAGATTGTGAATTGAAGAACCTAAGACACAAACCATAACACATTGGGTTAATGGGTTAGTGAGAATTAGGTCCATTAATTGGGTTAGACCTAAGGTTAGATTAAAGATGGACTTAATTAGAGAATTGACTAAATCTAATCAATTGTTGTCTTAGATTAGGTCAAGGATTCTCTAGATCAATTACAATAGTTGTAGTTGGTCAAGTCCATGTCTTTAACGAAAACCAAATAGACTTGATTCTTGGCTAAGCAGTCTAGCACAAACTATTGATTGATCTAATTGAAACTAATTAAACCAGTTGATGCCTAAGGTAAATCAGATCGATGGTTTTTAACTGGCAGTCCGCTTACCTGACCATTTCTGATGGTGTCTGAGGAAAGCTTTGGTAGACCCTCCCACCGATCGAACTTACCTGACCTCTTAGTGAAATTATATTTTGATTAGATCACTTGACTATTCAAGCTGACCCACGTCAGCTAGGTAAATCAGTGTGACTGATTTAGGTGCTCCTGAAGGAACCAGATCTAGGGTTTCAGGGTTAGATCTTGAAACTTTTTCAAGATTAGACAGCGGAAGACTAAAATAAATCAAAATTTATCTTATAAAACTAGATAATCTCTATATCTAAGATCTTATTAGATGATTATTACATTATATTAAATCAAAAATTAAAATATAAAGAGCAAGAACCACATGTTGATCATATCAACATGTTTCTATACTACATCTAATATATGTAAAATATAATAGATCAGATCTATTACCTTGCAAGTTAGATGTTCTAACTTTACTGATCCAGACTTGAGGATGATGTTATGAGCCGCACATGCATCCGACCTCTAGGAGTCATCCACACAAGCCCATGAATCACGATCAGAAGTCCTGATCTAGGAAATCAGCACAGTATGCTAGTACTATGCTGATCTTTTTTTGAAGGTCGATCAGATACCTCCTTCTTCTTGATTTGGACTCTTCTAAAGATGAGAAGTAGGAGAAGGAGTTTTAAATATTAGATACTCTTAGAAAACTCATAGATGGAGGAAGGAAAGAGGTGAACTCAGCAACCCTAGAAGAAGACCCTCTTCTTCTTCTCTTTGCTCTAACCCAGATACTTAGTTTTGTATCTATTATATCTCCATGCCATAATACTCTTTCTCTTTGATGTTTACATTCCAAAAGGGCTCTCAATGCTTTATAATCCTTCAAAATTTAAAGAAGAAATTCATCTTAAATAATGAGATATGAAGAATCCTTGTCTAGGTCAAATACCTAGTTAAGAAAAATTCAAACAGGGCAAGACAAGGGGTGCCCAACTCTTGGGCACCTCCTCCTTCTTTTTCTACCATGGACTACTAGAAAAGGGAACACAATATGTGCCATAAAAGTTACAAAAATATCCAAAAAAATTTGAGTAAAATCAGTGCCATAAGGAAAGAGTTTTGGTTTCCTAAAATTCTATCTCATAGAATTTGAAATCCAAACTAATTCCTACTTTGACTTGGTCCACAACCATATTTCATGTAAGAGAGAAAGAGTGGAAAGATTTAGATGTGCTTGAAGGCTTAGGAGAGAAGGTATTGTCGCTCAAAATAAGAGAGAGTGGGTGTGGGGGGCTAAGGTGGCGCAAGGTAGAATCCTAGTCTTACTAGGATTCAATCTATGACTTGTTCAAATTTGGTTTCTCAAACCAAAACCAAATCGACCCAATTAAAATAGATCTTAACCCAATAAAGGATCTAATTTAATCAGATTAAATTAGATTTAAAGCTGATTTAATTTTTTAATCATATTAGAAATTAGGTTGACCCAAGTCCTAATTGTACTAGGACTAGTTTTTTCTTGCACTTGGCTTATCCAATAAACCAATTGGATTTGATCCAATCAAGTCCAAACTAAATCTAATTAAATCATATTCAATTAGACTTAATCTCAATCCATTGGCTTAATCAAATTAAGTCAATTAGCAATAGAATTGCTAATCGATCCTCCTGCAACACTTGCACTAGGTTAGATGTCAATCGTATTGATCGTTTAACCCTAGAACGATTCTTAATCGTTGATCAACCATCCGATTGGATCATGAACTCTAATATGTGTGATCTCATAGGTCTAAATCTAAGTTCATAGTATAAGAATAAATTTTTATACCAATCAAAGTGACCATCTAGCAATGGTACCCGACGGTCGGATAGGTCAAATGTGTAAAACAACATCCTTAGAATCCATGCGGATATAGTTTCCATATAATTCATCTCCTTGACCAAAATGCTCATAGGACACCTCAAAGTTCTACTATCAACTCTGATCAGGTTGTCCACATTGTATTTCAAAATATCAAATCCATCTGATGGATTACCCTGGTCAAGATTTTGTTAAATTGAAATACAGCGACTCATTCTTCTCCAACTTTTGGAGTGGTCAATCCCATCTTGATCACACTCTGACTTTGCAAGTACTTGACTATGCCCAGAAGGATTCCATCACTGAATTAGAAATTTAGTTAGTCCAGTGCCGAAGCATAGTGAGTTGCTTGCAAGTCACTAAGGCGATCTCAGGTCTAAGGGACACTTATACCTATATCCCATTAGAGATATTCTCCACAGCAGAATACTTTGGAGTTGGTCACATTCAATGATGATGTACCCTTACATCTCACCTGTATACCATACCAATATCTCCACACTCTTTGGTTAAGAGGATAATTAACCCATATGGCTTACAGCGACCTATGCTCGATAGAAGTTGTCATCCTTATTAACAGTCTATCATTTGGTCACGAACAGTTTTAAGGACTAATCGATAAATCTTCTCTTTATCAAACCTAAATAGTCCTAAGGACTTCATCACAACAACAGAGTTCATTAGAACATGAAAACTTATGATGAAAATATCAAAAATATATTTTATTTATTAATAAATCAATTACAATACAAGGTTGCTCAACCGTCAATAGGTTGACGATTGGCTTTTGGGATATATTTTTCAATAACTCCCACTTATCCTAAAGTCATTCGGCACAGTATCTAATACCCATCTTCGACTTATGGTTGTCGAACTCCTTTATCGCCAGAGCTTTAGTGAAGTAGTCGGTCAGGTTCTCCTTTCTGTCGATCTTCTGAAGGTCGACATCACTTCGATCCACGATCTCTTGGATCAGGTGGAAGCGATGCAAAATATTTTTGATCCACTGGTATGCTTTGGGTTCCTTCATCTGAGTAATGGCACCAGTGCTGTCACAGTAGAGCAGGATCGAACCATCGAGGGAGGGTGCTACTCTGAGCTCGATGATGAATTTTTTCAGCCACACAGCTTCCTTCTTGGCATCCGATGCTGCGATGTACTCCATCTCACAAACAGAGTCTGCCATAGTATGCTGCTTGAAACTCTTCTAGCAGATTGCTCCATCATTCAGAGTAAAGATATAACCCGACATGCTTCTGCTATCATCATGGTCAGGTTGAAAGCTGGAGTCTGTGAACCCCACAAGTTGCAGATCTGAGTTGCCATAAACCAACCATTGGTCTTTAGTATTTTTCAAATACTTAAGGATGGCTTTAACCACTTTTCAGTGGTTTTCTCCATGATTAGATTGGTATCTACTCACTACTCCTAGTGAGTATGCCACATCTGACCTTGTACATGTCATGGCATATATGATAGATCCCACGATCGAAGCATATGAGACTCTACTCATATGCTCTCTCTCTTTAGGAGTTGTCGGACAATCCTTCTTAAAGAGAAAAATTTCATGGCCTATCGGTAGATAGCCCTTCTTGAAATTGTCCATGCTGAACCTCTTCAGCATGGTGTCTATGTACGTGGACTGAGATAATCCAAGCATTCTTTTAGATCTATCCCTATAGATCTTCATCCCTAGGATGTAGGATGCTTCACCAAAGTGTTAGATGTGTGACTTAGATGTCAGATTGGCTGACACATTCCTGTACAAATGTAAGGACAAATTTATAATTTTGACTATAAATGAATAAAAGGGTTATTCTACTATCACATTGTGTACTTTATATCTATGATACATCTTTTGACTTAGTAGGAATGTTAATTCATATTTTTAAGAGTTAAAAATTTAAGGCATAAATTTACATAACTAACTCATAAATAGCTCCTGACCATAGGATCATTACGAGGATGGTGATCGATCTGAAAGGTTGGTGTACGATCGCTTCCTTAGGGTAGATGTGTCTTGAGTCTACGATGTAAAAATATTGGAGTGAGAGTACAGGTATTCGTTAAGAATGAGAGTACTAAGCGTGACCACCTCAAGCAGTCATAAGGAAGTCTACCTTCTCGTCAATGACTAGCTCGATGCTGTAGCTGTATGTCTAGTTTTTTGACCTGAGGTACATCGATAGTTCACCTTGAGTATGTTATAGTTTGACTACACCATAACTCGATCTCCTAGCCATTCAAAATCCTGAGGTGTATGTTGGCTGTAGTATATTCATTGTAGGAACCAGATCGCACCAAGATGGGATCTATCAACCTCGATAGAAAAGAGTAGTAGTCCTATGATGATCGAAAGATCGAGTCCTTAAGCCCATGCTATGGTAGAGTGAAATAATGGAAAAAAAAAATTTCATTGGGGTTTCACATCGGACTCGGATCAATCGATTGATTCATATGATCGATGTTGGGTTTGACGAGTTCACCTTAACCCTAATTCAGTCGGGACTCATGATAGAGGAACTCAATCACACAGGTAGCTGCACCGAGAGGTTTGTCTTCATTTCTGATGGGTTGCCACTATATACTGCTAGATGTCACAGATGAATTTTGAGAGTAATTAGAATGATCTTGATGATCGATCATTCTAATTGTCTGAATCAGAAGAGTTCTGGTCCATCAAAAGGAGTTTCGATGATGTCGATGATGAGATCATGACATGTCTCATTATCATATAGAAATGAACCTAACTGGATCACACAAAAAAGAGTTAGGATCAGGATGTCATCAATTGAGCTAGCCCAGTTCGATTGATTTGGATTAGATCCAATTAGGTTCAAGAAAATCATGCTAGCACACGATTGAGCCTAATTTTTTCCTCGTGTAATCTTTTCTATCTCAACTGAGCCAAATGTGATTTGACTCACCCAGAGAATCTTGAGAAGGTTTCTCTCAGTCTGACTGGAGTCAGTCCAGCTCAAAAAGGACTTGTCTTAATTCATGAGATGAATTTAAGACAATACCTGCTAATTCCTGTTACCTGCCATTTCTGTTTTAGAACATTGGTCAAATGTTGACCCATGGACCTTGGATTGAAGGCCACTTGGCAAGAGGTCATTGGAGATTTTTTGTGGAGTGTCCATCTGCTAAATTAGACCTCAAAGTGGGTGCCATATTCAGATTGGGCGTGCACCCCACATGGATAAGGATAGAGTCCCATGAGATGAGGACTCTGATCCCTTGATTAACTTGGACTGTGGGGCGCCAATCTCACTGTGCTTATCCAGTGTTGGCACCAACAGTAGGAGGGATTGTGGATATTCTTTTTTGATATGATCAAATGATATCACTCCATCAATCAAAATTTTTTTAGAATTAATTAAAATTTTTTGATTGATCGAATGATGTGGCACTGCATGGCGCAGCAGGGTCTATTTAAACCCTGTCTGCGCCTAGGGTTTGGGGACTTTGCTCAATAACCAGAAAAAGCCTAAATCCTCTCCACTTCTCTATGCCCCCTCTACTCCTCTCCCTCCCCTCTTCATGTCCAAGAGGTTGGGTGTCCATCTGGTGCTTGTCCAAGGCGTGGTGGCTCCTTGATCAAGAGGCTGTAGCAATCTGTTGAGAAACTACTGCTCCAGCTTCAGAAGCTCTTTTGAAGAACTTTCAGATCAGATCCAGATTTGATTTTTAAAGCAAAGATTCATAAGGAGAAGATGATCCAGATCTTGCTCGAGTGGATATCGGTAGAGGCCAGACAATTGGGTGGCTATTTTAGAACCTCGAGTATTGCTGCAATCATCTACAGGGTAATCTAGTTACCCTAGAGGTATTTCTCTATTCCTCATGATTTTAGATTTAATTTTAGATTTAATATCAAATAATAGAAATCAGATCTAATATATCTTAGATTTAAAATAATTATAGAATATTTTTTTTATAATATTCCACTCCAGATCTCATTAGATCTGGAAGATCCTACAAGGAAAAAGTCAATTTTTCCTTCAATTGGTATCAGAGCCAGGTTGATGGCTCTATTTCAGATCTAATTAGATCTAATTTTTATTTTTATTTATTTAATATTAATAGATTTTAGATATCACATCAGATGTGATAAGATCTAAAATCAGAAAAATTTAAAATTAAATCTAAGTAGATCTAACATGTATGAGATGCATGACTTGACTCAGATTAGTTTAATCTATAAATAGTCTTATAGTTTTATGTTTTAATATGATTAAAATATAAATTAGATCTAATTTATTTTCTATTTTTTTGATATTATAAATATTATATTCAGATAAAAAAATAAAAAATAAAATTTTAATTAATATATAAGATTGATCTGTTGCATGCCTAGACTAGTTGTAGAATTGTTCTAGTAACTGTCTAGAATAGATTTTATATTAAATAATTTAATTTAAATCTTATTTTCAGATGTTATATGTGATGTATCAGATTTAAAAATATGCTAATTAGATCAGATTTTAATACATGAGATGTATGCAAAGCATGTATAAGTTAGATCTGAAATTATATATGTGATATGTAACATAGATCTAACTAGTTTTATAGTTAAATTAATATTTTTGATTAAGGTATTTCTCATGGCCGTCCGATCATAAGAACAAAGTAGGGTTTAAGACCCTCTCCTCCCATTCAATGGGGTATTCTTATGGCGTGTAGAGGTGCTTCCGTTCATCCTTAATCAGAAATCAAAATTTATTTTTCTACAAAACCCTAGATCCTGAAACCCTAGGATTTATTTACATATTTTGTTTATGAACACAAGACTTAATTAATGAATTAAGCTTATAAAATTAAATTAGGTTTAAAATTGAAAATTTCAGGTCTAAGTTATTTTCATAAAATTGGATTCAAACTTGGGTAGCTCAATTAGGTCTAGCGGTTGATCAAATCGAATCAAAAGTTGGTTAGGTGGGATCATGAAAACTAATAATTGACTAGCCTAATAGGATTAAATCTAGGTCAAGGTCGAATCACATTTAGATGTGACTCGATCAAGTTAAGATCTAATTGGGCTCAGTGGTTAGAGCTTGGATTGTAGACTAACCTAATTAGTTTTGGTTCGATAATTTGGTGTCTAAGGTAAGTTGGGCAGATACGATCGATTGATTTTTAATTAGGACCTACTCGACTCGAATGCATTCTTGTCAAGTTAATAGCATATCCCTCCCACCGGTCTCACTTACCTGGCCATATGTGTCGACCCAGTTCTGATTTGAGGTGGCCAACAATTCGAGCTAACCCATGCCACTAGGTTAGTCATAATTGTTATGACTATGTCAAGTTAAGTTTAATGAGACCTAAATCAAATCTTCTTAAGAAAACATTAAGTCTAAGGTCTTATGCGGGCCCTTCCCGAGGTTGATTGTTCTCGACTGGTTACAATGGCTCAGTTGCACCAGAAAGATGCAACCATGTCCATTAGGCATTGGATGCTACAGATTAGAGGATGGGTTATGCTCAATATTCTGGATATGGTGAGGGACCCAATCAGGAATCTAATTCGTGCAAATGATGGTCTGACTTAACTAAGGATTGGAGCAATATTCCGGGCATGGTGAGCTTCATGAATTAGAGATCAAGTTTTGGATGCACCATGATTAGAGAATCATTGGACAAGAGTTGTCCACTCATCGGTTGACCCATCATCAATAACTGTTAGGTGAGGTGGTGAGCCAGTCGGTGAGACCACACCACCCACTAGAAATCACTAATCATGGAGATTTTCACATCTCTACCTAGGGAGTGTAGGGATCTGAGAAAATAGTGGGAGCCTAATTTATTTAAAAATGAAACTCTTAAACAAATTGGTTAAGTCTGATTACAAAATCTAACTAAAAACTCTTAATTCTCTACAGGAAACATGTCTGCGTCCAACCCCCTGACCAAAATACTAGACACCCATAGATTGACTGGACCTAATTTCAAGGACTAGTTGAGGAACTACATAATTATTCTAGGTTCTGAGAAACTGACTCATGTCTTGGACCAGAACCCACCTGCCATACCAGCACGTCCGACTGCTGAACAGAGAGTGTCTCTGAAAAAGTGGACAGATGATGATAACAAAGCCAGGTATACATGTTGGGTGCTATGTCTGATGACTTGCAATGCCAGCTTGAGAACATTATGACTACTCGCCAAATGTTAGCTCACCTACAAGAGTTGTTTGGTGAACAAAGTCGCACAGCGAAGTATCAAGTTTGCCAAAGACTTTTTAAGGCTAAAATACGTGATGGGCAGTCAGTCCAAGATCATTGTTTGTCAATGATCAAGGATCTTGAGGAGCTTGAGAAGCTCGATGTCATCTTAGATAGGGATTTTCAGATTGATGTGATCCTTCAATCCTTGTCTGATGCATATGGTCAGTTCATCATGAACTTTCATATGCATAAGATGTAATGTACCATGGCTGAGTTAATGAACATGTTGGTTACAGCTAGCTTTCTTTGAAAAGTTTAAAAGGCTCAGTCCTTACTGTGAAGTGGACTTATTTCAAGAGAAAGTCTTTTGGAAAGAAGAAGAAGTCTTTTGGATGGGAAGAAAAAGAAGATGGAATCGAAGAAGAAGGATGCTGGAAAGAAAAAATATTTTTACTACAATTCAGACGACCATTGGAAGCGAAACTATCCTCAGTACCTAGCCATCCTGAAGAACAAGAAGGATGATCCTTCTGGAGGTATGCTCGTTATAGAATCTAATCTTATGGTTTCCTCTGCATCCAGTTGGATACTTGACTTTGGTTCTAGTGCTCATTTGTGCACTTCTATGCAGGATCTTGAGGAGAGCAGAAGGCTGAGGGATGGGGATATGATCCTACACGTCGAGAATAGAGCAAGAGTTGCTGCTGTGGCCGTAGAAACCTACCCTCTGCGATTATCGTTAGGATTAGATTTAGTTCTTAGAGATTGTTATTATGTGCCTGCAGCAAGCAGAAATTTGATTTCTGTTTCATGTTTAGCACAAGAAGGCTATGTGATTAGCTTTCATAAGAACCATTGTAACATATTTTATGAAAATAATAAAGTTGCAAATGATTTTCTTATTAATGATCTCTATCAGCTACATATTGATGTATCTGTATTTCATATCGAGCAAAATGTAAATGCCATGGGAATTAAAAGGCCTAGAGATAGTCTAAATGATAGGTATCTGTGGCACCTAAGGCTAGGTTATATAGTGGAAGACAGGGTTAACAAATTGAAAAAATTCGGGCTATTGAGTCCGTTGACTTTCGAGTCATATCCAGTTTGTGAATCATGCCTTCAAGGCAAAATGACCAAGCTCTCTTTTACAAGACATGGGGAAAGGGCCATAGACCTACTTGCCCTAGTACATACAGATGTGTATGGCCCATTTGATGTACCGACTAGAGGCAACTATGTCTACTTCATTACCTTCATCGATAATATGTCTAGGTATGGATATGTATTTCTAATGAAACACAAGTCTGAAGCCTTTAAAAAATTTAAAGAATTCAGACATGAGGTAGAAAAATAAACAGGAAAGCCCATTAAGGTTCTTCGATCAGATCGAGGAGGTGAATACCTTAGTCGAGAGTTCCTAGACTATCTTAAGGATAATGGCATAGTCTCTCAATGGACTCCACCTGGAACACCACAACTCAACGGGGTTTCAGAATGGAGGAACCAGACCCTATTAGATATGGTCCGTTCCATGATGAGCTTCATGGACCTCCCTAAGTTTCTTTGGGGATATTGTCTCATGACAGCAATATATGTATTGAATAGGGTTTCCTCTAAAATAGTTCCTACCACATCGTATGAGATATGGCATGGTAAGAAGTTAAGTCTGAGTCATCTCAGAATTTGGGGTTGTCCGACTTATGTCAAGAGACAGCAGGCAGACAAGTTAGAGTTCAGGTCTTTTAGAGCTCGATTTATAGGATATCCTAAAGAGTCATTAGGATACTATTTCTATATTCTGAAAGATCACAATGTGATTGTGAATCGACATGCTATTTTTTTTGAAAAATAGTTTATTCAAGATGATGGCATCGAAAGAATAATTAAGCTCATGGAGAATGTCTCCCAAGAGCAATGAGCTAAAGAACTTAGGAACTAAATCAATTAGAATCAGTCCTAGCATAACCTCTTCCACCTCGTAGATCGACTAAAATTTTCCATCTTCCTGAAAGATACTTAGGTACTATACAAGAGGAAGTAGAGAAAATGTTCCTCACGGGAAATGGGGCTCATGGTGATTACCCCAAGACCTATGATGAGGCGATATCAGATATCGACTCCGAAAAATGGTTAGAGGCAGTGAGATCAGAAATTGACTCGATGCACTCAAACCAAGTCTGGACCTTGGTAGATCCATCTGAAGGATTGTACCTATTAGGTGTAAATGGATCTTCAAGAAAAAGATAGGTGCAGATGGGAATATTGAGACATTCAAGGCTAGGCTCGTAGCGAAAGGTTATAGTCAGCGCGAAGGCATTGACTATCAGGATACCTTTTCACCCGTAGCCATGCTAAAATCCATCTGCACATTGCTTGCTGTTGCAGCCTATTTCGATTATGAAATATGGCAGATGGATATGAAAACAAAATTCTTAAATGGATATCTTGAGGAAGATATCTATATGGAACAGCCGCTTGATTTCATATCTAGTGATGATGATCACAAGATCTGCAAGCTGCAAAGGTCCATTTATGGACTTAAGCAAGCATCTCGGAGCTGAAATACTCATTTCAATGATGTGATCAAAATATTTGGTTTCATCAAGAATGAGGAGGAACCATGTGTGTTCAAGAATGAGTGGGAGCACAGTTATCTTTCTCATACTGTACATAGATGACATCCTCCTAATTAAGAATGATATTTTCATATTGACCTCAGTCAAAATATGATTGTCTAAGGAGTTCTCTATGAAAGATCTAGGAGAGGCATCCTTTATACTGGGTATTAAGGTCTATAGAGATAGACCAAATAGGATGCTGGGACTCTCACAGAAGATGTACATAAAGGAGGTGCTAAAAATGTTTAGCATGAAAAACTTCAAAAGCGGTTTAGTACCTTTTAGACATGGCATTCATCTCTCCAAGAAGATGTGCCCTAGCACACCTGAGGAGATTAAATGCATGAGCAAGATTTCTTATGCTTTGGCAATAGGAAGCCTGATGTATGCCATGCTATGTACACGACCTGATATAGCCCATGCTATGAGTGTCACAAGTAAATATCAGTCGAATCCAAGCGAAGAGCACTGGACTTTTGTGAAATATATCCTTAAGTACTTGAGAAGGACTAAAGATATGTTTCTAGTCTTTGGGAATGGAGAACTCCAGGTTCAAAAATTTATAGACTCAGACTTTATGTCTGATATAGATGATCGAAAGTCGACATCTGAAAGTCTGTTCATTTGCAATGATGGTGCAGTTAGCTGGAAGAGTTTCGAGCAGACGGTGATTGCTGATTCCACCATAGAGGTAGAGTATATTGTTGCATCGAAAGCTGTGAAGGAGGTATTCTGGTACAAGAAGTTTGCCACAGAGCTTGAAGTGATGTCATCGGATGCCATCCCTCTTTACTGCGACAATAATAGCACCATAGCCCTAGCTAAGGAGCCAAGGTCTCATCAGAAGTCCAAGCATATCGAGTGGCGATTCCATCTGATTTGTGATTATCTCAAAAAAGATTATATCGAGGTTAAGAGAGTCGACTCCATAGACAATGTGGTAGACCTGCTGACAAAGCCATTAGGCCAGCAGAAGATTGAAGCCCACCTTGAGAAGATGGGACTTAGATATATAGCCAATTGACATTAGGTCAAGTGGGAGTTTGTTAGATGTGTGCCCTAGATGCCAGATTGGCTGACACATTCCTGTACAAATGTAAGAGCAAATTTATAATTTTGACTATAAATGAATAAAAGAGTTATTCTACTATCACATTGTGTACATTATGTCTGTGATATATCTTTTGAGTTAGTAGGAATGTTAATTCATATTTTCAAGAGTTGAAAATTTAAGGCATGAATTTACATAACTCACAAACAGCTCCTGACCATAGGATCATCACGAAGATGGTGATCAACCCGAAAGGTTGGTGTACGATCATTTTCTTAGGATAGATGTATCTTGAGTCTACGATGTGGAGACACTGGAGCGAGAGTACAGATATTCATTGAGAATGAGAGTACTGAGCGTGACCACCTCGAGCAGTCATAAAAAAGTCTATCTTCTCATCAATGACTAGCTCGATGCTGCAACTGTGTGTCTAGTTCTTTGACCTGAGGTACATCGATATTTCATCTTGAGTGTGTTATAGTTTGACTACACCATAACTTGATCTCCTAGCCATTCAAAACCCTGAGGTGTATGTTGGCTGTAGCATATTTATTATAGGAACCAGATCGCACCAAAATGGGATCTATCAACCTCGGTAGATAAGAGGAGTAGTTCCATGATGATCGAAAGATTGAGTCCTTAAGTCCATAGCCATGGCAGAGTGAAATAATGGAAAAGAGTTTTCCATTGAGATTTCACATCGGACTCGGATCAATCGATTGATTCATATGACTACTGATGTTGGGTTTGACGAGTTCACCTTAACCCTAATTCAGTCGAGACTCATGATAGAGGAACTCAATCACATAGGTAGCTGCACTGAGAGGTTCATCTTCATTTTTGATGAGTTGCCACCATATACTGCTAGGTGTCACTAATGAATTTTGAGAGCAATTAGAATGATCTTGATGATCAATCATTCTAATTGTCTGAATCAGAAGAGTTCTGATCCATCGAAAGGAGTTTCGATGATGTCGATGATGAGATCACGACATGTCTCATTACCATACGGAAATGAACCTAATTGGGTCACACAAACAAGAGTTAGGGTCTGGATGTCATCAATTGAGTTAGCCCAGTTTGATTGATTTGGATTAGATCCAATTAGGTTCAAGAAAATCGTGCTGGCACACGATTGAGCCTAACTTTCTCCTCGTATAATCTTTTCTATCTCGACTAAGCCAAATGTGATTTGACTCACCCAGAGAATCTTGAGAAGATTTTTCTCAGTCTGATTGGAGCCAGTCCAGCTCAGAAAGGACTTATCTTAATTCATCAGATAAATTTAAGACAATACCTGCTAATTCCTATTACCTGTCATTTTTATTTTAGCACATTGGTCAAACGTTGACCCATGGACCTTAGACTGAAGGCCACTTGGCAAGAGGTCATTGGAGATTTTTTATGGAGTGTCCACCTGCTAAATTGAGCCTCAAAGTGGGTGCCATATTCAGATTGGGCGTGCGCCCCAAGTGGATAAGGATAGAGTCCCACGAGATGAGGACTCTGATCCCTTGATTAACTTGGACTATGGGGCGCCAATCTCACTGTGCTTATCCAGTGTTGGCGATAACAGTAGGAGGGATTGTAGGGTTCTTATTTGATATGATCAGATGACATCACTCCACCAATCAAAATTTTTTTATAATTAATTGAAATTTTTTGATTGATTGAATGATGTGGCACTGCATGGCACAGCAGGGTCTATTTAAACCCTGTCTGCACCTAGGGTTTGGGGACTCTGCTCAATAACTAGCAAAAGCCTGAATCCTCTCCACTTCTCCATACCCTCTCTACTCCTCTCCCTCTCCTCTTCATGTCCAAGAGGTTGGGCATCCATCTGGTGCTTGTCCAAGGCATGGTGGCTCACAAGGAGAAGATGAACTAGATCCTACTTGAGTGGATACCAGTAGAGGTCAGACGACTGCGTGGTTATTTTAGAACCTCAAGCATTACTGCGATCATCTATAGGGTAATCTAGTTATCCTAGAGGTATTTCTCTATTCCTCATGATTTTAGATTTAATTTTAAATTTAATATTAGATAATAGAAATCAGATCTAATAGATCTTAGATCTGAAATAATTGTAGGATATTTTTTTTATAATATTCCATCCCAGATCTCATTAGATCGGAAGATCCTACAAGAAAAAAGCTGATTTTTTCTTCACAAAGTCTTTCATGGAGAACTGCGATGATAACCAAACTTTTATTCCCTGTAGTGCGGGAATGTCATTTTTGATTAAGAGAATATCATCCACGTACAAGACAAAGAATACAATAACTGGACCATTTGCCCATTTATAGATGCAGGGCTCTTCTCCATTCTTAACGAAGCCATATATTTTGATCACCTTATCAAAATGCATGTTCCAACTCTGAGAAGCTTGCTTCAATCCATAAATGGATCTCTGAAGCTTGCACACCTTGGACTCATTTGTAGATGTAAACCCCTCAGGTTGTATCATATACACCTCTTTGGTCAGCACTCCATTCAGGAAAGCTGTCTTTACATCCATCTGCTAGATCTCATAATTCAGATGGGCAGCTATTGCAAGCATTATCTGAATAGATTTGAGCATTACCATAGGGGAGAATGTCTCGTTATAGTCAATACCATAATGTTGATAATACCCTTTGGCAACCAGACGGGCTTTATAGGTCTCTACCTTTTTGTCTACGCCCCTCTTCCTTTTGAAGACCCATTTACACTCAATGGGTTTAACCCCTTCAAGTGGGTCAACCAATGTCCATACATCGTTGACCTTCATGGACTCCATTTCGAATTTCATGGCTTCAAGCCATTTCTCAGAATCAGATCTCCGCATTGCATCCATATAGGTGATCGGATCCTCATCGTTCTCATTGAGTTCGATGGGATCACCATCTCGGACTAAGAAATCATAGTATCTGTCTGGCTGATCCGGTACTCTACTGGATTGCCTTAATGGTGCAAGTACATTGGACTCTGGATCTGATCTAATCAAATCCGACTCAGATTTAGCTATTGGTGTCGGTCCTTCTACCTGTTAAACTTCATCAAGTTCAACCTTAGAGGCAATGGTTCCTTCACCAAGGAACTTCTTTTCTAAAAAAGTTGCCTTAAGGCTGATGAATACCTTTTGTTCATTAGCATGATAGAAAGAATATCCTTTGGTCTCTTTGGGGTACCCTATGAATGTGCATTTGTCAGACCTAGGTCCAAATTTATCTGTAACTAATCGTTTGACATAGGTCGGGCACCCCCAGACCCTAAGGTGTGAAAGTGCTGGCTTACGCCCTATCCATATCTCATATGGAGTCTTAATTACAGACTTACTTGGAACCCTATTTAATAGATAATAGGCCGATTCGAGTACATATCCCCAGAAGGATATCGGCAAGCTAGCAAAACCCATCATGGTTCAGACCATATCTAATAGAGTCTGATTTCTCCTTTCAGACACACCATTGTGCTGTGGTGTTTCTGGAGGAGTTCATTGGAAGAGAATCTCATTCTCTCCTAGATATGTGAGAAACTCACCAGAAAGGTATTCCCCTCCTAGATCAGATCGAAGATTTTTAATACTCTTTCCAGTTTATTTTTCTACTTCACTTCGAAATTGTTTGAACATTTCAAATGAATCCGATTTATATTTCATCAGATAGACATATCCATATCTGGATAGATCATCCATGAAAGTGATGAAGTAAAAATATCCACCTTTAGCACTTGTGCTCATGGGCCCGCATACATCAGTATGTACTAGGCCCAAGAGCTCAGTAGCTCTCTCACCTTTTTTAGTAAAAGGTGATCTGGTCATTTTACTAAGAAGACAAGACTCATAGGTTGGAAGTGATTCATAATCATTAACTTTGAAGATTCTCTCTTGAGTCAACCTGTTTATCCTGTTCTTGTTTATATGACCTAGCGTACAGTGCCATAAGTAGATATCTGATACACTATCTAATCTAGGGTGCTTGTCTGTAGAATAGACTACGTTAATAGATTGTGATAACATATATACATCATTGTTCAAATGTCCACAAAAACTAGTAGCACCATTCATAATGATATTACAAACTTATTTCTTTATTCTAATTTCATAATCATTTTTGGATAGAAGGCCCGCAGAAATAACATTTAAAAAGAAACTGAAACAGAAATGACAATCATTAAGAACAACGGTATGGGACTCAAATACAAGTTTCAAGATTTCTAATACTAGAACTGAAACTGATCTTCCATCTCCAACATTCAGGAACCTCTGGCCTTGCTCGAATCTCCTACTGACCTACAACCCCTGCAACGAATTGCAAATATGGTAAGGGCTATCGGTATCCAATACCCAGTCAGTTATATCACAAATAGAGAAATTGCAAGGAGTTATCATATAAATACCTTGCCCAGCAACAGCTTGCTTCTTTCTCTGCCTGTTCGGATCTAGGGAGGCAATGTACTGAGGACAGTTTCTCTTCCAGTGCCCCCGCTTCTTACGAAAGAAGCATTCAGTTTGACTCTTATCGGGCTGGATCTTTCTAGTCTGGCCCTGCACTGATGTCCCAACCTGAACTTGCACCTTCTTCACTTTCTTCTTCTTGTTCTTCTTTTTTTTCTCAAAGGGTCGAGAACCAGAAGATGAATTCACTGACTCCTTGTGGAGTTGGTGATCCTTCTCAAAGTTCTGAAGCAACCCCAGTAACTTGTGGTAGTTTACTTTAGGCTTTGTCATTCTATAATGAGTGAGGAATGGGAGATAAGACTTAGGCAGCGAGTTCAGTATTGCATCTTTCCCAAGTTGCTCATGCAAGTGAAAGCTGAGCTTGCTCAAATGCTCCATCAGCTCGATCATGTACAATACATGATCAGTGACAGAGGCACGATCCCGTATTCTGGCATTAAAGATGGTACAACTAGTCTTGTGCCTCTCCACATCATCGAGTGTGCCAAAGGCATCCTTCAACACTTGAAGCATGTCCTTTGGCTGAGCCATCTCAAATCTGTGATTGAACTCATTGCTCATGCAGGCAGCACGATGCAGCGCACCGTGATTCGATCACTGAGCCACTTCTGGTAAGTGACTCTGACTGTTCCATGTGCATTGGCAGCTGGCTCCTCAGGTGCAGGATTCGTTATCATATATAGGATCCGTTCATGCTCCAGGACTATCTTCAATTTTTGGTACCAGCTACCGAAGTTGGGTCCCACCAACTTATCATTGTCCAACAATAATCGGAGCGATAGGGAAGTGGCCATATCTGCACAAAGAAAAATTATAACCTAATTAGTAATTGATTCATTAAACCTAAAGATTTGGATTTTAGTGAAAAAGTTTCTCCCACTATTTTATTTGAATTGATAGCCTCTACCTCTAATTTGAGAAATTATCCTAATTGCTTAGTGGGTACTAGAATCCACTTAGACTGCACATAAGCCCAACTTTGGTTGGCCAATCCATGTACATCTAAAGATAGGTTCATAATTAATTATTTTTTTAAATAATTTTTAGTAATTTTAATTTTGTCCCAGTCTCTAATCAGTAGGCTTTGGCCTCTACTGAAAAGGTCTGGTTAGGTCCAACCATTAACATGACCATACTTGGCCCATCTAGCCAATAAATGATTAGGCCTAACTTGGATTGGCCAACCTAACCATCATTTAGAAAGATGCAATCAAGAAATTATATTATGAATGATAATTTCATTAGCCGATAAACACCAGGCCTTTGGGCCTCCAATGATTATCCAATTGATGGACCCATTATCATCCACTTAATGAGAGGCTATGATCTAGTTATCACCATAACTATTTCATTTTAAAGACTTAATAATTTTAGAGGATTTAATTAATTTAGAGGAGGAGGTCAGATGAACCAGCTTATCATGATCTTCCCACTGGCTTCACCAAGTTAGCTTAAGGGAGACCATTAAAAGGGCTGGTCTAGGAGCACCTAAATCAGTCACATTGATTTACCTAGCTGACATGGGTCAGCTCGAATAGTCAAGTGATCCGATCAAAATATAATTTCATCAAGAAGTCAGGTAAGTTCGATCAATGGGAGGATCTGCCAAAGCTTGCCTTAGACACCATCAAAAATGGCCAAATAAGCGGGCTGCCTATTAAAAACCATCGGTCTGGTTTATCTTAGACATCAACTGGTTTAATTAGTTTTGATTAGATCAACCTAACAGTTCGTGCTAGACCGCTTAGCCAAGAATCAAGTCCATTTGATTCTCGTTAAAGATATGGACTTGACCAACTACAACTATTGTAATTGATCTAGAGAATCCTTGACCTAATCTAAGACAACAATTGATTAGATTTAGTCAATTCTCTAATTAGATCCATCTTTAATCTAACCTTAGGTCTAACCTAATTAATGGACCTAATTCCCACTAACCCATTAACCCAATGTGTTATGGTTTGTGTCTTAGGTTCTTCAATTCACAATTCTAGAACCTAATCAAACAACTTCTTAATTCTCAATTAAATTTTGGGCTGAGGGTTGGGGTTCGATTTTTTGAAAATAATCTTTATGTTTGTAAAATATTTTTATAACATGATTCTACCAAGAAAGTTACATATTTGATTCATAATCAAAATACAAGTGAAATAAGCATGAAACTACTTTAGATCTAATCTAAACAAGTTCATGTAATTGAAACAATTTCAACTTTAAACTGCGCAAATTTCCTAGATAAATATATGATGGTTCTTTAAGCAGAAATTATTAACAAAAAGATTTTATTTTATATTTAAATATCTTTTAAATCTAATAAATCATAAATTTAATCTAGATTACATCTAACAAATTTATGATTAAAAATAGATCTACATGAACTAGGACAACCTTTGCACTGTAAGATATAAACCTTACAGCAGGACAACCTACAGTTCGTGATCGATCTAAAAATTTTAATTTTAGATTTAACTATCAGATTATAAATTAGATCTAATCTAAGAAATAATCTAAGCATGTATAAATAATCATGTAATAAACAACCTAGGCTCTGATACCAATTGAAGGAACCAGATCTAGGGTTTCAAGGTTAGATCTTGAAACTTTTTCAAGATCAGACAGCTGAAGACTAAAATAAATTAAAATTTATCTTATAAAATTAGAGATTTTTTAGATCTAAGATCTTATTACATGATTATTACATGGTATTAAATCAAAAATTAAAATATAAAGAGCAAGAACTACATGTTGATATATCAACATGTTTCTATACTACATCTAATGTATGTAAAATATAATAGATCAGACCTATTACCTTGCAAGTTAGATATTCTAACTTTACTGATCTGGGCTTGAGGATGATGTTGTGAGCCACACACATGTTCGACCTCTAGGAGTTATCCACATGAGCCCATGAATCACGATCAGAAGTCCTGGTTCAGGAAATCAGCACAATATGCTAGTACTGTGCTGATCCTTCTTCGATGGTCGATCAGATACCTCCTTCTTCTTGATTTAGACTCTTCTAAAATGAGAAGTAGGAGAAGGAATTTTAGATATGAGACACTCTCAAAAAACTCACAAGTGGAGAAAGGAAAGAGGTGAACTCAGCAACCCTAGAAGAAGACCCTCTTCTTCTTCTCTTTGCTCTAACCCAGATACTTAATTTTGTACCTATTATATCTTCATGCTCCAACACTCTTTCTTTTTGATTTCATACACCCCAAAGGTATCTCAATGCTTTGTAATTCATAAAAATTTCAAGAAAAAATTCATCTTAAATAAAGAGATATGAAGAATCCTTTTCTAGGTCAAATACCTAGTTAAGGAAAATCCAAACAGGGCAAGACAAGGGGTGCCCAACTCTTGGGTGCCTCCTCCTTCTTTTTCTATCATGGACTACTAGCAAAGGGTGCACAATATGTTCCATAAAAGTCATGAAAATTTTAAAAAAAACTTAGGTAAAATCAGTGCCATAAGGAAAGAGTTTTGGTTTCCTAAAATTTTATCTCATAGAATTTGAAATCCGAACTAATTCCTACTTTGACTTAGTCCACAACCACATTCTATGTAAGAGAGAAATAGTAGAAAAATTTGAGTGTGTGTGAAGGCCTGGGAGAGAAGGTTTTGTCACACAAAATAAGAGAGAGTGGGCGTGGGGGGCTAAGGTGGCACAAGGTGGAATCCTAGTCTTACTAGGATTCAATATATGACTTGTTCAAATTTGGTTTCTCAAATCGAATCAAACCAAAACCAAATCAACCCAATTAAAATAGATCTTAATCTAATTAAAAATCTAATTTAATCAAATTAAATTAGATTTAAATCTGATTTAATTTTTTAATCGAATTAGAAATTAGGTTGACCCAAGTCCAAATTGAACTAGGACTAGTTTTTTCTTGCACTTAGCTTATCCAATAAACCAATTGGACTTGATCCAATCAAGCCCAAACCAAATCAAATTAAATCATATTAAATTAAACTTAATCTCAACCTATTGGCTTAATCAAATTAAGCCAATTAGCAATCAAATTGCTAATCGATCCTCCCACAACACTTGCACTAGGTTAAATGTCAATCGTATTAATCGTTTAACCCTAGAATAATTCTTAATTATTGATCAACCATCCGATTGGATCATGAACTCTAATATGTATGACCTCATAGGTCTGAACCTAAGTTGGTAGCATAAAAATAAATTTTTATACGAATCAAAGTGACCATCTAGTAATGGTACCCGATGGTCTGATAGGTCGAATGTGTACAAACATCCTATGAACCCATATGGATATAGTTTCCATATAATTCATTCCCTTAACCAAAATGCTCATGGGACACCTTAAAGTTCAACTGCTAACTCTGATCAGGTTGTCCACATTGTATTTCAAAATATCAAATCCATCTGATGGATTATCCTGGCCAAGGTTTTGCTAAATTGAAATATAGTGACTCATTCTTCTCCAACTCTTGGAGTGGTCAATCCCATCTTGATCACACTCTGACTTTGCAAGTACTTGACTGTGCCCAAAAGCCTTCCGTCACTGAATTAGAAATTCAATTAGTCCAGTACCAAAGTGTAGTGAGTTGCTTGCAAGTCACTGAGGCGACTCAGGTCTAAGGGACACTTATACGTATATTCCATTAGAGACATTCTCAACAGTAGAATACTCTAGAGTTGGTCATGTTCAATAATGATGTACCCTTACATCTCACCTGTATGCCATACCAGTGTCTCCATACTCCTTGGTTAAGAGGACAATCAATCCTTATGGCCTATAGCGACCTATGCTCGATAGAAGCTGTCATCCTTATTAACAACCTATCATTTGATCGTGAACAGTTTTAAAGACTAATCGATAAATCCTCTCTTTATCAAACCTAAATAGTCTTAAGGATTTTATTACAACAATGGAGTTCATTAGAAGATGAAAACTTATGATGAAAATATCAAAAATAAATTTTATTTATTAACAAATCAATTACAATACAAGGTTACTCAACTGTCAATAGGTTGACGATTGGCTTTTGGGATATATTTTCCAACAGCTCCTAGACCAGCCCTTTTAATGGTCTCCCTTAAGCTAACTTGGTGAAGCCAGTGGGAGGATCATGATAAGCTAGTTCATCTGACCTCCTCCTCTAAATCAATTAAATTCTCTTAAATTATTAGGTCTTTAAAATGAAATAATTATGGTGATAACTAGATCTAGCCTCCCATTAAGTGGATGATAATGGGTCCATCAGTTGGATAATCATTGGAGGCCCAACGGCTTAGTGCTTATCGACTGATGGAATTATCATTCATAATATGATTTCTTGACTACATCTTTTTAAATGATGGTTAGGTTAGCCAACCAAAGTTGGGCCTAATCATTCATTGGCTAGATAGGTCAAGTATGGTCATGTTAATGGTTGGACCTAACCAGACCTTTTCAGTAGAGGCCAAAGCCTACTGATTAGGGACTGGGATAAAATTTAAATTACTAGAAATTGTTTAAAGCAACAATTGGTTATGAACCTACCCTTAGATGTACATGGGTTGGCCAACCAAAGTTGGACTTGTGTGCAATCTAAGTGAATTCTAGTATCCACTAAGGAATTAGGGTAATTCCTCGAATTAGAGGTAGAGGCTACCAATTCGAATAAAATAGTGGGAGAAACTTTTTGATTAAAGTTCAAATCTTTAGATTTAATGAATCAATTACTAATTAGGTTATGATTTTTCTTTGTGCAGATATGGCCACTTCTCTATCGCTCCGATCATTGTTGGACAATAAAAATTTGGTGGGACCCAACTTTGATAGCTGGTACCGAAAGTTGAAGATTGTCCTGAAGCATAAACGGATCCTATATGTGATAACGAATCCTACACCTGAGGAGCCAGCTGCCAATGCATGTGGAACAGTCAGAGATACTTATCAGAAGTGGCTCAGTGATCAGACCATGGTGCACTGCATCATGCTGGCTATCATGAGCAATGAGTTCAGTTACAGATTTGAGATGGCTCAGCCAAAGGACATGCTTCAAGTATTGGAGGATGCCTTTGGCACACCCGATGATGTGGAGAGGCACAAGACTAGTTGTGCCATCTTCAACACCAAAATACGGGATGGTGCCTCTGTCACTAATCATGTATTGTACATGATCAAGCTGATGGAGCATTTGAGCAAGCTCGGCTTTTCCTTGCATGAGCAGCTTGGGAAAGATGCAATACAGAACTCGCTGCCCATGTCTTATCTCCCATTCCTCACTCATTATAGAATGACAAAGTCTGAAGTAAACTACCATGGGTTACTGGGGTTGCTTCAGAACTTTGAGAAGGATCACCAACTCCATAAGGAGTTGGTGAACTTAGTGGGAGGTTTGTCTTCTGGTTCTCGACCCTTTAAGAAAGAGAAGAAGAACAAGAAGAAGAAAGTGAAGAAGGTGCAAGTTCAGGCTGGGACATCAGTGTAGGGCCAGATCAGAAAGATCAAGCCTGATAAGAGTCAAGCTGAATGCTTCTTTTGCAAGAAGCGGGGGCACTGGAAGAGGAACTGTCCTTAGTACATTGCCTCCCTAGATCCAAACAGGCAGAGAAAAAAGCAAGCTATTGCTAGGCAAGGTATTTATATGATAACTTTTTGTAATTTCTCTATTTGTGATATAACTGACTGGGTATTGGATATCGATAGCCTTTACCATATTTGCAATTTATTGCAATGGTTGCAGGTCAGTAGGAGATTCAAATAAGGCAAGAGGTTCCTGAATGTTGGAGATGGAAGACCAGTTCCAGTTCTAGCATTAAGATTCTTGAAACTTGTATTTGAGTCCCATACCATTATTCTTAATGATTGCCATTTTTATCGCAGTTTCTTTTTAAATGTTATTTCTATAGGCCTTCTAGCTAAAAATGATTATAAAATTTCAATAAAGAAACAAGTTTGTAATATCATTATGAATGGTGTTACTATTTTTTGTGGACATTTGAACAATAGTGTGTATATGTTATCACAACCTGTTAACATAGTCTATTCTACTGGCAAGCACCCTAGATTAAATAGTGTATCAGATATCTACTTATGGCACTGTAGGCTAGGTCATATAAACAAGAATAGGATAAATATGTTGACTCAAGAGAGAATCCTCGAAGTCAGTGATTGTGAATCACTTCTAACCTGTGAGTTCTGTCTTCTTGGTAAAATGACCAAGTCACCTTTTACTGAAAAAGATGAGAGAGCTACTGAGCTCTTGGGCCTAGTACATACTGATGTATGCAGGCCCATGAGCATAAGTGCTAGAGGTGGATATTTCTACTTTATCACTTTCACAGATGATCTATCTAGATATGGATATGTCTATCTGATGAAACATAAGTTGGATTCATTTGAAATGTTCAAATGATTCTGAAGTGAAGTAGAAAAATAAACTAAAAAGAGTATTAAAACTCTTCAGTCTGATCGAGGAAGAAAATACCTTTTTGGTGAGTTTCTCATATATCTAAGAGATAATGAGATTCTCTCTCAATGGACTCCTCCAGGAACACCACAGTATAATGGTGTGTCTGAAAGGAGAAATCAGACTCTGTTAGACATGGTCTGATAAATGATGGATTTTGTCAGCTTGTCGATATTCTTCTGGGGATATGCACTCGAATTGGCCTGTTATTTGTTAAATAGGGTTTCAAGTAAGTCTGTAATTAAGACTCCATATGAGATATGGACAGGACGTAAGCCAGCACTTTCACACCTTAGGGTCTGGGGGTGCCCGACCTATGTCAAACGGTTAGTTACAGATAAACTTGGACCTAGGTCTAACAAATGAACATTCATAGGGTACCCCAAAGAGACCAAAGGATATTTTTTCTACCATGCTGATGAACAAAAGGTGTTCGTCAGCCTTAAGGTAACCTTTTTAGAAAAAGAGTTCCTTGGTGAAGGAACCGTTGCCTCTAAGGTTGAACTTGATGAAGTTTAACAGGGAGAAGGACCGACATCAATAGCTGAACCTGAGTCGGATTTGATTAGATCAGATCCAGAACCCAATGTACCTACACTATTAAGGTGATCCGATAGAGTACCGTATCAGTCGGACAGATACTACGATTTCTTGATCCGAAATGATGATCCCATTGAACTCAATGAGAACGATGAGGATCCGATCATCTATATGGATGCAATGCAGAGATCTGATTTTGAGAAATGGCTTGAAGCCATGAAATCCAAAATAGATTCCATAAAGGTCAATGATGTATGGACATTGGTTGACCCACCTGAAGGGGTTAAACCCATTGGGTGTAAATGGGTCTTCAAAAGGAAGAGGAGCGCAGACAGAAAGGTAGAGACCTATAAATTCTATCTGGTTGCCAAGGGGTATCATCAATATTATGGTATTGACTATAACGAGATGTTCTCCCCTGTGGCAATGCTCAAATCCATTCGGATAATGCTTGCAATAGCTGCCCATCTAGATTATGAGATCTGGCAGATGGATGTAAAGATAGCTTTCCTGAATGGAGAGCTGACCGAAGAGGTGTATATGATACAACCTGAGGGATTTACATCCACATATGAGTCCAAGTTGTGCAAGCTTCAGAGATCCATTTATGGATTGAAGCAAGCTTCTCGGAGTTGGAACATGCATTTTGATAAAGTGATCAAAATGTATGGCTTCGTTAAAAATGGAGAAGAGCCCTGCATCTATAAATGGGTAAATGGTCCAATTGTAGTATTTCTTGTCTTGTACGTGGATGATATTCTCTTAATCGGGAATGACATCCCCGCACTGCAGGGAATAAAAGTTTAGTTGTCATCGCAGTTCTCCACGAAGGACTTGGATGAAGCATCTTACATCCTAAGGATGATGATCTATAGGGATCGATCTAAAAGGATGCTTGGGTTATCCCAGTCCACATATATAGACACTGTGCTGAAGAGGTTCAGCATGAAAAATTTTAAGAAGGGCTATCTACCGATAGGCCATGGAATTTCTCTCTCTAAGAAGGATTGTCTGACAACTCCTGAAGAGAGAGAATGTATGATTAGAGTCCCATATACTTCGATCGTGGGATCTATCATGTACGCCATGACATGTACAAGGCCAGATGTGGTATACTCACTAGGAGTAGTGAGTAGATACCAATCTGATCCTGGAGAAAACCACTAAAAAGTGGTTAAACCTATCCTTAAGTATTTGAGAAATACTAAAGACCAATGGTTGGTTTATGGTGAGTCAGATCTGAAACTTGTGGGGTTCACAGACTTCAGCTTTCAATCTGACCATGATGACTGTAGAAGCATGTTGGGTTATATCTTTACTCTGAATGGTAGAGCCATCTGCTAAAAGAGTTCCAAGCAGCATATTGTGGCAGACTCTGTTTGTGAGGTGGAGTACATCACAGCATCAGATGCTGCGAAGGAACCTGTGTGGCTAAGAAAATTTATCATCGAGCTCGGAGTAGCACCCTCCCTCGATGGTCCAGTCCTGCTCCACTGCGACAGCACTGGTGCCATTGCTCAGGCAAAGGAATCCAAAGCACACCAATGGACGAAGCACATTTTGCATCGCTTCCATCTGATCCGGGAGATCATGGGTCAAGATGACGTCGACCTTCAGAAGATCGATGGAAAGGAGAACTTGGCCGACCCCTTCACTAAAGCCCTGATGATAAAGGAGTTCGACAAGCACAAGTCGAAGATATTAGATACTGTTTCGAGTTGCTTTAGGATAAGTGAGAGTTGTTGAAAAATATGTCCCAAAAGTCAATCGTCAACCTGTTAACGATTAAGCAACCTTGTATTGTAATTGATTTGTTAATAAATAAAATATATTTTTGGTATTTTCATCGTAAGTTTTCATCTTCTAATGAACTTCATTGTTGTGATGAAATCCTTAAGACTATTTAGGTTTGATAAAGAGAGGATTTATCGATTAGTCCTTAAAACTGTTCATGATCAAATGATAGGCTGTTAATAAAGACGACAGCTTCTATCAAGCATAGGTCACTGTAGGCCATATGGGTTGGTTGTCCTCTTAACCAAGAAGTGTAGAGACACCAGTATGGCATACAGATGAGATGTAAGGGTACATCATCATTGAACGTGACCAACTCTAGAGCATTCTGCTGTCGAGAATGTCTCTAATGGGATATAGGTATAAGTGTTTCTTAGACTTGAGATCGCCTTAGTGACTTGCAAGCAAGTCACTGTGCTTTGGTACTAGACTAACTGAATTTTTAATTCAGTGACGGAAGGCTTCTGGGCACAGTCAAGTACTTACAAAGTTGGAGTGTGATCAAGATGGGATTGACCACTCTAAGAGTTGGAGAAGAATGAGTCGCTGTATTTCAATTTAGCAAAACTTTGGCCAAGATAATCCATCAGATGGATTTGATATTTTGAAATACAATATGGACAATATGATCAGAGTTGACAGTTAAATTTTGAGGTATCCTATGAGCATTTTGGTCAAGGAGATGAATTATATGGAAACTATATCCACATAGGTTCTAACGATGTTGTTCAACACATTCGACCTATCTGACCGTCGGGTACCATTGCTAGATGGTCACTTCGATTGGTATAAAAATTTATTTCTGTGCTATCAATTTAGGTTCAGACCTATAAGGTCACACACATTAGAGTTCATGATCCAATCGATGGTTGATCAATAATTAAAAATTATTCTAGGGTTAAACGATCAATACGATTGACATTTAACCTAGTGCAAGTGTTACAGGAGGATCGATTAGCAATTCGATTGCTAATTGGCTTAATTTGATGAAGCCAATGGATTGAGATTAAGTATAATTGAATATGATTTAATTAGATATGGTTTGGGCTTGATTGGATCAAGTCCAATTAGTTTATTGGATAAGCCAAGTGCAAGAAAAAACTACTCCTAATTCAATTAGGACTTGGGTCAACCTAATTTCTAATTTGATTAAAAAATTAAATTAGATTTAAATCTAATTTAATCTGATTAAATTAGATTTTTAATTAGGTTAAGACCTATTTCAATTGGTTTGATTTAGTTTTGGTTTGATTTGGTTTGAGAAACTAAATTTGAACAGGTCATTGATAGAATCCTAGTAAGACTAGGATTCCACCTTGCGCCACCTTAGCCCCCCCATGCCCACTCTCTCTTATTTTATGTGATAAAATATTTTCTCCTAGGACTTCATGCATGCCCAAAGCTTTCCACTCTTTCTCTCTTACATGGAATGTGGTTGTGGACCAAGTCAAAGTAGGAATTAGTTTGGATTTCAAATTCTATGAGGTAGAATTTTAGGAAACCAAAACTCTTTCTTTATGGCACTGATTTTGCCCAATTTTTTTTTGGAATTTTTATAGCTTTTATGGAAGATATTGTGTGCTTTTTACTGTGGTCCATGGTATAAAAAGATGGAGGGGGCACCCATGAGTTGGGAACCACTTGTCTTGCCCTATTTGGATTTTCTTTGACTAGGTATTTGATCTAGACAAGGATTCTTCATATCTTATGATTTAAGATGAATTTTTTATTAAAATTTTGTAAATTATAGAGTATTGAGAGACCTTTGGGGTGTGTGAAAATTAGAGAGAAAGGGTGTTGGGGCATGGAGATATAATAGATACAAAACAATGTGTCTGGGTTAGTGCAAAGAGAAGAAGAAGATGGTCTTCTTCTGGGGTTGCTGTGTTCACCTCTTTCCTTCCTCCATCTGTGAGTTTTTTGAGTGTCCCACATCTAAAACTCCTCCTACTTCTCATCTTTGGAAGAGTTCAAATCAAGAAGAAGGAGGTATCTGATCGATCTCGAAGAAGGATTAGCACAGTACTAGCATACTGTGCTGATTTCCTGGACCAGGACTTCTGATCGTCATTCATGGGCTCATGTGGATGACTCCTAAAGGCCAAATGCATGTGTGGATCACAACATTATTCTTAAGCTCGGATCAGTAAAGTTAGAATGTCTAACTTGGAAGGTAATAGATCTGATCTATTATATTTTACATACATTAGATGTAGTATAGAAATATGTTGATATGATCAATATGTAGTTCTTGCTCTTTATATTTTAATTTTTTATTTAATACCATATAATAATCACGTAATAGGATCTTAGATCTAGGGATTCTCTGATTTTATAAGATAAATTTTGATTTATTTTAGTCTTCTACTACCTGATCTTGAAAAAGTTTCAAGATCTAACCCTGAAACCCTAGATCTGGTTCTTTCAATGAGATGTAAGGGTACATCATCATTGAATGTGACCAACTCCAAAGCATTCTATTATCGAGAATGTCTCTGATGGGATATAGGTATAAGTGTCACTTAGACCTAAGATCGTCTCAGTGACTTGCAAGTAACTCACTATGCTTTGGTACTGGACTAACTGAATTTCTAATTCAGTGACGGAAGGCTTCTGGGCATAGTCAAGTACTTATGAAGTTGGAGTGTGATCAAGATGGAATTGATCACTCCAAGAGTTGGAGAAGAATGAGTCACTGTATTTCAATTTAGCAAAATCTTGGCCAGGATAATCCATCAGATGGATTTGATATTTTAAAATATAATATGGACAACCTGATCAGAGTTGACAGTTGAACTCTGAGGTGTCCTATGAGTATTTTGGTCAAGGAGATGAATTATATGAAAATTATATCCGTATGGGTTCTAAGGATATTGTTCTACATATTTGACCTATCTGACCATCAGGTACCATTGCAAGATGATCACTTTGATTGGTACAGAAATTTATTTCTATACTACCAGCTTAGGTTTAGACTTATGAGGTCATACACATTAGAGTTTATGATCTGATCGGATGGTTGATCAATGATTAAAAATCATTCTAGGGTTAAATGATCAATACGATTGATATTTAACCTAATACAATTATTGCAGGAGAATTGATTAGCAATTCGATTGCTAATTAGCTTAATTTGATTAAGCCAATGGACTGAGATTAAGTCTAATTGAATATAATTTAATTAAATTTAGTTTGGGCTTGATTGGATCAAGTCCAATTAGTTTATTAGATAAGTCAAGTGTAAGGAAAAACTAATCCTAGTTCAATTAGGACTTGGATCAACTTAATTTTTAATTCGATTAAAAAATTAAATTAAATTTAAATCTAATTTAATTTGATTAAATTAGATTCTTAATTAGGTTAAGATCTATTTTAATTAGGTTGATTTGGTTTTGGTTTGATTTGGTTTGAGAAATCAAATTTGAACAAGTCATAGATTGAACCCTAGTAAGACTGTGATTCCACCTTGCGCCACCTTAGCCACCCACACCCACTCTCTCTTATTTTGTGTGAAAAAATCTTCTCTCTCAGGCCTTCACATACACCCAAAGGTTTCCATTCTTTCTCTCTTACATGGAATGTGGTTGTGGACCAAGTCAAAGTAGGAATTAGTTTGGATTTCAAATTCTATGAGATAGAATTTTAGGAAACCAAAACTCTTTCCTTATGGCACTGATTTTATCCAGATTTTTTTTAGAATTTTTGTAGGTTTTATGACACATATTTTGCATCCTTTGCTGGTGGTCCATGGCAGAGAAAGAAGGAGGGGGTGCCCAAGAGTTGGGCACCCCTTGTCTTTCTCTGTTTGGATTTTTCTTAACTAGGTATTTGACCTAGACAAAGATTCTTCATATCTTTTTATTTAAGATAAATTTCTACTTGATATTTTTATAAATTATAGAGAATTGAATGACCTTTGGGGTGTGTAAAAATCAAGGAGAAAGAGTGTTGGAGCATGGAGATATAATAGACACAAAACTAAGTGTCTGGGTTAGAGCAAAGAGAAGAAGAAGAGGGTCTTCTTCTAGGGTTGCTGAGTTTACCTCTTTCCTTCCTTGATCTGTGAGTTTTCTAAGAGTGTCTCACATATAAAACTCCTTTTTCTACTTCTCATCTTTGAAAGAATCCAAATCAAGAAGAAAGAGGCATCTGATCGACCATCGAAGAAGGATCAGCATAGTACTAGCATACTATGCTGATTTTCTGGATCAGAACTTCTGATCATGATTCGTGGGCTCGTGTAGATGACTCCTAGAGGTCAGATGCATGTGTGGCTCGAAACATCATCCTCAAGCCCAGATCAGTAAAGTTAGAATGTCTAACTTGCAAAGTAATAGATCTGATCTCTTATATTTTACGTACATTAGATGTAGTATAGAAACATGTTGATATGATCAACATATAGTTTTTGCTCTTATATTTTAATTTTAAATTTAATTCCATGTAATAATCATGTAATAGGATCTAAGATCTAGAGATTCTCTAATTTTATAAGATAAATTTTAATTTATTTTAGTCTTCTACTGTCTGATCTTGAAAAAGTTTCAAGATCTAATCCTGAAACCCTAGATCTGGTTCCTTCATGTTGATTCTAAAAGTCTTTGACCAAAGCAGGATGATATTTAAAAAAAAAAAATTAATATATCATCAACTGAATCATAACTTTCTGATCGAGATACATAATGATAAGTGATTGTGTTTTGTTGTAATCCAGGTGGTGTGCCCAAGGCCCAGGGGACCAAGGCTAAGGCCAAGGTCCAGCATTCATGAGGGCTTCATGGAGGCTCTAGGGCTAGTTGGGCCCTAGGTTGAAAGGCTGTGGGCCTTTCGGGTTCTTGAGGTCTAGGTTATGCGGGCCTCAAGGGACCAACTCTTTATGGGCCAGGTCTGGGTCTAGGATAGGTAAGATTAGGTCGAGTCATGGGTGTACATGGGCTTGGGTTAACCTAATCTCCCATAGAGTTGGTCAAGGGAGTTTTGGGTTTGGATCACTTGACCTTGTATTTATATATACATGTACTTGTATAGGTTTGATTAAGCCAAGGAATACAAGACTCTTTCTCTCAAATCTCTCTCTCTCTTCTCTCTCTCTCTCTCCAGTCATTCTCCATGCCCCAGGAGCAAGAAACCCTAGGGTTTCTTGCCGCCAGGCCCAAAAAAAAGGCAGAAAAGAAGGGGAGGTGCTAGCCCCCTTCTCCTTTGTGCCGCCAGCCATTTCTTCTCTCCCTCTCTTGCAGCCACCCAAGCATCAGGTCCAGGACTTGAAATCTCTTGAGAAGAGGTTGGTATAAGTTTCTCTCAGATCTGGAGTTGATCTGAGGTCGTTTGAGGTGCGGGTGAGATCTCCATCAATAGATCTACAGGAAAGGCTGCAGCAGGACAGATCTGCAAGGTCTGTTTCCATCTATCTTCTTTCCTATCTAAAATATCCTGATTCAAGATCTACAAATTGGAAGACCTTGGTCTAGGCCTGATCTGGTTGGGTACCAGATCTTAAAATTTTCAGAGGTGATTTCAGAGGCATTCTTCATCTGGAATGAAAGGCTGATGAAGAAGACAGCAACCAGGCTGATTTCGTCAAGGGCCTTAGATCGAGTCCAGAAGTCTCCAGATCTGTTTGTTGCTAGTTCTGCTACACCCAAGGTCCGTGGGAGGAGCCAGGATCATGCTCCAATAGTTGGTATCAGAGCCACAGTGGTGAAGAAGTGGTTCCAAGCGTGAGAAGTTGAAGATCCCAAGTGCTAAAAATTTTCAGCAAGGTACCATCAAGGTATATTCTATACTTCTTGATTTTATATTGCTTGTTTGGCTTGGATCCGGTCATGAG
Organism: Elaeis guineensis; assembly: GCF_000442705.2. Lineage (NCBI taxonomy): Eukaryota > Viridiplantae > Streptophyta > Magnoliopsida > Arecales > Arecaceae > Elaeis > Elaeis guineensis. The sequence goes on along the minus strand of NC_026004.2, from coordinate 43,485,533 downwards.
CAGCAATATGAAGGTTGATGTCGAGAAGTTTGATGGCAAAAAAAATTTTTTCATGTGAAAAATTGGGGTGGAGGATCTTCTGGTGCAAGCAGATCTGGATCAGGCTTTGGATGAGAAGCCTGAGGGAATGACAGATAGACAGTGGGCATCGTTGGAGAAGAAAGCATGCTCGGTGATCAAAGGATGTCTGGCGGATGCGGCGTTGTATTTGGTGCTGGAAGAAAAGACCCCGAAGGGCCTTTGGTCGAAGTTGCACACCATGTATATGGGAAAGAATATGTGCAACAAGCTAATACTGAAGAAGAGGTTGTACAGTCTTCGGATGCAGGAGGGATCTGATGTGATTGGCCACATTCAGAGGTTCGACCAGTTGTGCATGGAGTTGATGAATATCGGGGTGAAGCTGGATGAGGAGGACAAGTCCCTGTTGCTTTTGTGTTCGCTGCCAGGATCATATGATTCTTTGGTGACTACACTGCTCTACGGCAAGGAGACTCTGGAATATGAGGACATGGTCTCGGTGCTGAGGTCTAATGAGCAAAGAAAAAGGTTGACCAGAGATTGGGCTCCCCAGGAGGATTTGACAGTAGGGGAGAGGACAGGTAGAGGCAGAGGCAGAAGCAAGTCCAGGGGGCGGTCCAAGTCCAGGAAGAGAAAGAAAGAGATGAAATGCTTCAAGTGCAACGAGTTCGGACACTTCAAGCGAGAATATCCACTATGGAAGAGCAAGAAGGGAGAAAGAAGTGGCTCAGAATCAGTGAGTGCAGTTGCTGGGCAGCAGGTGGAGGATGATCTACTTGTGGTATCAGATGGTCACAAGCATTACACAAAGGAGTGGACACTAGACTCTACGTGCTCACATCACTACACACCACACAGGTCTTGGTTTGCGACATACACCAAGACAGATGAGGGATCAGTGACTCTAGGCGACAATCATTCTTGCAAGGTGGCTGGGATAGGGACAGTCAAGGTGAGGATGTTTGATGGGATTGTGAGGACATTGACAAATGTAAAGCACATCCCAGAGCTGGAAAAGAATCTGGTGTTACTAGGCTACTTGGAGCGCAGTGGATACAGCTTCAGCAGTGGGGCTAGAAGCGGAGTACTGAACATCTCCAATGGAGCTATGGTGGTGATGAGAGGTAGGAGGTTGGACAATAACCTCTATCGCATGGAGGGATCTGTGGTGATCGGAGAGTCTGATGCAGCAGCTGTAGCACAGGACTAGCAGGGGGTCTACAGGATGTGGCACTACCGCCTAGGCCACATGGGTGACAAGGGGCTGAGGGAGTTGAGCAGGAGAGGACTCATCTCTGATCTGGAGGATAGTGCTACAGGGGAGATCTGTGAGCCTTGCCAGATGGGAAAGCAAAGGAGAGTTCAGTTCAATATCAGTACAGCCCGCAGTGCAGCCTCTCTGGAGTTAGTACATACGGATGTGTGGGGACCAGCCCCAGTTTTAGCTAGGAATGGGGCCAGATACTTCATGACCCTGATTGATGATTTCTCAAGAAAATTCTGGATTTACTTCATGAGAGAGAAGTCAGAGGTCTTCACCAAGTTCAAGATCTGGAGGGCTGAGGTGGAGAAGGAGCAGGGGAGGAGCGTGAAGTGTCTGAGGTCAGACAATGGCGGAGAGTACACCAGCAGAGAGTTTTAGGATTACTATGAGGAGTGTGGGATCAGGAGACACTTCTCAGTTAAGGGGACTCTATAGCAGAATGGGGTGGTCGAGAGGATGAACAGAATACTTTTGGAAAAGGCACGATGCATGAGGCTGCAGGCAGGGCTTCCAAAGGAGTTTTGGGTTGACGTAGTTGACGCAGCGGGTTACTTGGTCAATCGGTCACCTCACACCAGGTTGGATGGCAGGCTTTCAGAGGAGGTATGGTCTGGGAGGACAGTTGGGCTAGGCCATCTACGGGTATTTGGGTGCACGGCCTACGTGCACATTGGAGCTGGTGAGCGGAGCAAGCTAGACGTCAGATCACGCAAGACGGTGTTTCTAGGCTATCCGTGAGGAGTTAAGGGATACAGGCTGTGGGATCCCTTGAAAAAGAAGGTCATAAAAGAAGGTCATCATTAGTCGGGATGTGACTTTTGATGAGAAGTCAGTTCTATGGAAGCAAGCAGGCATGGAGGAGCAGCAGGAGCAGGAGGAGGTCAGCAGGGCACTGTTGGATAGCTAACCTCTTTGATTTTGCCTCTTGCAGGTACTATGAGAGGATATGATATTCAGGTAGAGAACCTACCTAAGGTGTCTCCATAGGTGGAGAGGACTCGGACGGATGATCGAGGTAAAGAGGTCCAGCAGGAGCGAGCTAGATCGAGGACTGATATCGGTGTTGCCCTACACAAGTCCAAGAGGACCATCAAGCAACCGGACCGATATGGCTTCGAAGAGATGCTGTCATATGCCCTGGTGACAGCAAATGGAGACCCATATACATACCAGGAGGCTATTGAGAGCCAAGACAGAGAGTGGTGGGTCTAGGCGATGTCCGAGGAGATGCAGTCTCTCCATCAGAACCAGACATGGCGATTGGTGCAGTTGCCATAGGGGAAGATGCCCATTGGCTGCAAATGGGTCTACAGTTGCAAGGAAGGGCCTTCAGAGCAGGGAGGTATTAGATTCAAGGTGAGGTTAGTGGCCGAGGGATACTCCCAAAAGGAAGGTATCAACTTCAGCGAGGTCTTCTCTCCCGTCGTCAGATATACTTCTATCAGAGTGTTGCTGAGCATTGTAGCAGCTCAGGATTTAGAGCTGGAGTAGATGGATGTCAAGACAGCGTTCCTCCATAGGCATTTGGAGGAGAGGATTTACATGGAGCAGCCACCTGGTTTCAGGGATCCAGGATCAGAGGGAAAGGTTTGTTTGTTGCAGAAGTCGCTGTACGGGCTGAAGCAGTCATCGAGGCAATGGTACAAGCGGTTCGACTCCTATGTGCACAGCATTGGACTTTCCAGGTGTGAGTTTGATCCCTGTGTTTATGTTCAGTCTCTTGAGGATGGTTCTAGGCTATTCCTACTCTTGTATGTGGATGACATGCTTATAGCATGCAAGAGTAGGAAGGTTGTGCAGGATCTGAAGGCATCCTTATCTCGGGAGTTTGAGATGAAGGATTTGGGCCCTGCAAGGAAGATCCTAGGCATTAAGATTTTCAGAGATCGAGCCCGGAGGGTGCTGCATCTATCTCAAGGGGGCTACATACAGAAGGTCTTAGAAAGGTTTGGGATGAAGGGAGCAAAGCCGGCGGAGCTGCCACTTGTCGGTCACTTCAGACTCTCAAAGACCATGGCACCACAGACTGAGGTGGAGGCTCAGGAGATGGAGAAGGTTCCTTATGCTTCAGGAGTTGGGAGCTTGATGTATGCGATGGTCTGTTGTAGGCCAGACATCGCTCATGCAGTGAGTCAGGTTAGCAGGTTCATGGCGCAGCCTGGCAGGGAGCACTGGAGAGCTCTGAAGTGGATATTCAGATACTTGGCAGGTTCAGTTGGAGTTGGCATCTGCTACGGACAACAAGGAGGTGCAGTGGGATACTCTGACATGTCCAGGGAGGCTCAGGGGCTGATTGGCGGTTATGTAGATGCAGACTTCGATGGAGATGTGGATATCCGGAGGTCTACGACAGGCTTCATCTTTAACCTGTATGGAGGTCTTATTTCTTGGAGATCGAGTCTGCAGCCTATCACGGCCCTATCCACTATAGAGGCAGAGTACATCTGGCTGACAGAAGCAGCTAAGGAGGCAATTTGGCTGAAGAGTTTGTTGACAGAGATGGGCCTTACTCAGGAGGCCATTAGAGTGCATGTGACAGCCAGAGTGCACTTCTATTAGCATAGAACTCAGTCTATCATGCAAGGATAAAGCACATCGACATTCGATATCATCAGATCAGGGAGCTTGTGGATGATGGCGAGGTGGAGCTGGTAAAGGTACATACCAAGGAGAACCCAGCTGATGTACTTATGAAGGTACTTCCACGAAATAGCTTTCAGAGATGTGTTGAGCTGATGCGGCTGATGGACAGAGTGGAGCTGGTTGAGGCCTTGGGACACCAAGGTAGAGATTGTTGTGATCCTGATGGTGTGCCCAAGGCCTAGGGGACCAAGGCTAAGGCCAAGGTCCATCATTCATGAGGGCTTCATGGAGGCTCTAGGGCTAGTTGGGCCCTAGGTTGAAAGGTTGTAGGCCTTTCGGATTCTTGAGGTCTAGGTTATGTGGGCCTCAAGGGACCAACTCTTTATGCGCCAGATCTAGGCCCAGGATAGATGAGATTAGGTTGAGTCATGGGTGTACATGGGCTTGGGTTAACCTAATCTCCCATAGAGTTGGTCAAGGGAGTTTTGGGTTTGGGTCACTTGACCCTTTGTTTATATATACATGTACTTGTATAGGTTTGATTAAGCTAAGGAATACAAGACTCTTTCTCCCAAGTCTCTCTCTCTCTTCTCCCTCTCTCTCCAGCCATTCTCCATGCCTCAGGAGCAAGAAACCCTAGGGTTTCTTGCTGCCAGGCCCAAAAAAAAGGCAGAAAAGAAGGGGAGGTGCTAGCCCCCTTCTCCTTTGTGCCGCCAGCCATTTCTTCTCTCCCTCTCTTGCAGCCACCCAAGCATCAGGTCCAGGACCTAAAATCTCTTGAGAAGAGGTTGGTACAAGTTTTTTTCAGATCTGGAGTTGATCTGCGGTTGTTTGAGGCGCGGGTGAGATCTCCATCAATAAATCTACAGGAAAGGCTGCAGCAGGACAGATCTGCAAGGTCTGTTTCCATCTACCTTCTTCTCTATCTAGAACACCTTGATTTGAGATCTATAAATTGAAAGATCTCGGTCCAGGCCTGATCTAGTTGGGTACCAAATCTTGGAATTTTCAGAGGTGATTTCAGAGGCGTTCTTCATCTGGAACGAAAGGCTGACGAAGAAGATAGCAACCAGGCTGATTTCGTCAAGGGCCTTAGATCGAATCCAGAAGTCTCCAGATCTATTTGTTGCTGGTTCCACTACACTCAAGATCCATGGGAGGAGCCGAGATCGTGCTCCAACAGGTTTGATATATTTTTATATCCACAGCTCATCTGGGATATTGTTTGACTGAAGGATTGAATTACTTGAAAACTTGCCACTGAAGGGTATTTTGATAATTTTTTATCAAAATTTTAAATCTTTCAGATAGTTATGATATATTGTTAGATGTCAATCTTGACTTGTAGATTTGTCAAAATTAAAAGAGTTTAATTCTGGAGTCAATTTGGAAGAGTCCAAGTTGATTGAGACTCTTCGAATGACCTAATCTCATCGGGTTAGGGTTGTGTCGAAAGTCTTGGTCCACTGCTGGCTAGATTTGAAACCCAATGGGTCACACACTTTGGAATTTGACTTTAGTCTAATCTTATTAGAGTTTAATATAAATTCTATAGATTAATTTGATATGCTCGCACATTGTATTAACCCAAGTTCCCAAATTGGTTTAGATCAAATTGCTTGAGCTAATCTAAACCAGTTGGCTTTGACCTAATGAGATTGGGTCAATTTAAATTGGATCCTTATCCAACTTAGATTAATTTTTAGTGGAGAAGGACTCCTTTGCACCCACTAGAATCCATGGTAAAAGATAAATACCACCCATCACTTTATGGCATGTGAAGTGGAGAGTCCTTCTTAATGAAGGCTCTTAACTAATACTTATTGCCTAAAATTTTTGACCAGAAATCCTATGTTTTAATGCCAAAATTTATTAATTTTTTTATGGCAAATATAAGACTAAGATTTTTTCTACTCCAAGTAATTGGATCACCAAAATTTTACTTGGTGAATTTATTTGGTGCATGGGAAGTTGGAGCGCCAAAGGTTGGTGCCCCTTCATCCCATGAGACGTCCCCTGGTCTTCTATTTATAGGGGATGCCCTACATGGATTTTTACTATGATTTTTTGATGAAATTAGAGAGAAGAGTTGTGTAAATGTAACAAAAATTAAAGAAAAATTTTGAGAAAAAAAAAAGAGGAAATTTTGAGTGGCAAAAGTTGCTACGAGGGTGGTGAGATTTTCAGCAAGTGTTGGTTGAGTGCCCTAGGATTCAGTTTTTCTATATGTTGGAGCCAAAAATCAAATATTAGGTTGTATGATATTTGAAGAGTGTCTTCTTGGTGATGTTCTGATGGCAAGATTTAAAGCAACTAGACTTTGGTGCGATCGTGATGCAAGTTTGAAGCCAATAGTATTTTTAAGAAGACAAGGATGAAACAGCACACCAATTGAGGAGGACCTTGGCCATCTTCCATGTGGATCACCATTGGAGGACTTCTATCTTAGAGTCTTGTGGAGAACTTCAATGTGTCACTTTTTTATTTTAGTGAAAGTATAAAATTCTATCCCTGTGTATGCTTGTTTTTGCTTTGATCGATATCGATAAGGTGATTCTAGGGTTTGGATTCTGGCTCGATAGTTTTATATGATAGAATTACTGATTTGCTTATTTTAAATTTTTTAAAAATTACTTTTTACTATGTGGCTAGAACTTAATAGTGGTATCAGAGCTATCCTTATCTGATTCGATCAAACAAGTATAACTTGGTAGCGTAGAATCATTCTTATTCATATCCTACCAAAAATGTAGCATTATTTTTAGCATCAATTCTTTAAACTTAAAAATTATTTTTAACTTTATATATGCCATGATATTTAATTTTAATTATTAAATTATTAATTTATGATAATTTGAAATTTTTATTATCATGGTATCTTGATGCTTAAATCGATGTATAGAAAATAAGGGTATTATGCATGCCTAATTAGATTAGGGTTTGTTATATTATTTGTATTTATTAGTCATATATTATGACTTCGATTGCACCCTTATATGATTTTTGGTATGATAATGTCATTGCTATTATGAGTAGTTGAAGCATGCAAATTTGCATAATTTATAGTGTACATTTTATGTGCTTATAGTTAGGATGTGTCGAGACCAGTTCAAAGTCCCTCATTTAATTATATTAAGTTGTAATATCAAAATTTACTTTTTAATCAAAAATCAAATTCTTAAGATCAAATGGTATAAAAAAAATATAAATGGTGATTTTATAATTAGATTCGTATGCTGGCTTGGCCAACTCTGTTGGTGTCTAGAAAAGCTACGAAAAGCCTCCCACCTACTTACCTAGCCAATTTGGTTTTGTTGAATTTTGAACTTAGATTGTTTAAGTGATGTAGACATTATAAGGCCTTTCTTCAAACTTGATCGATAGAGTATGTCAAGATCTTAGTGAGCTTGTTGTGCTATCCACAAGACTTACTATAAAAATTGACATGATGTTGACCAAGTGCATATTGATGCTTATGATATATTTTAATAGTGTACTTTGTTATGCTATCCACAAGGGCTGCATTGTGTAAGTATGACCATATAGATTGAAGGGTCAACTTAACTAGAATATTATAGTTTGTTGTGCTATCCATAAGACTATGTGTGATCTAAAGGCTAGAAAGAAAGATGTTGAGAATTGTAAAGGTATAATTGGTAAAGAGTTATCTACTTTTAAACTCATGAATACTTGTTGTGCTATTCATAAGATATTTGTGAGGAATAAGAATCTCAATCCTGCTAAAAAATATTAGTATGTTTCTCAATTTTTATATTTAAGAGGTATGAAGTTCGATAAAATAGTGGGAGACACAATTAGATAAAAGTCCTAGTCTAGTTGTGCATGTTATCATGAGTCGTCTGCATATATTATGATCTTGTTGTTGTAGATTAACTATGCACATAGCATCCTCACTTTCACTTAGAGGTTTCTTAGATGCAAACAAGTTGATTGGATCCAACTATATCGATTGGTTAAGAAATTTTAGAATTATTCTCACTCAAGAGAAAGTCTCCTACATTCTGGATATACCTGCTCCAGTTTCTCTTGGGAAAGATGCTTTTGAGGAGAAAAGGGCCACATATAAGATGTGGAAAGATGACAGTGTAACTGTCAAATGCATCATGCTTGCATCTATGAGCAATGAGCTTCAGAAGCAGCATGAGGACATGGACATTCTCTCTATTCTCCTTAATCTTAAGGAGTTATATGGAGAACAAAGTTGAACTGCTCGATATGAGATATCAAAGTAGTTATTTCATGCCCATATGACTGAAAGCACCTCCATGCAAACACATGTCCTAAAGATGATTGATTTGATCACTCGTTTAGGACAATTAAATTTTGCCATAGACAGTGAATTAAGTCAAGATTTGATCTTGCTGTCTCTTCTTGAGTTTTTTTCTCAGTTTGTTATAAATTATCATATGAACAAACTGAACATTAGCCTGCCTGAGCTGTAAATATGTTGAAAATAGCAGAGAACCATTTTAAAGATAAAAAGACTCAAGTCCTTCATGTTGATAAGATTAGCAAGACGAGGGCGAAGAAAGGTTCTAAGAAAAAAATGAACCTTAAGGCTGGCATCTCCAAGAAGAAGGTGAAGAAGGTCTCCGCCAAAGGTACTTATTATCAATATGGCAAGGAGGGCCACTGGAAGAGGAATTGTAAGGAGTATCTTACAACCGTGAAATCAGCAAACGTTGCTAAAAGTTTGTATATAATACAAACTAATTTATCATTAAGTACTTCATTTTCAGATTCTTGGGTATTGGATATCGCTTGTGGCTCATAACTTTGCAAATCATTGCAGGGTCTACAGGAAGTAAGGAATCTGGATAAAGATAACTTCGAGCTGTTCGGTGCTAGTGAAGAGTCTGTTCAGATTGAAGCTGTTGGAACCAAGGTTTTGAAGTTGCCTTCCGGCAAAGTTTTGGAATTGAAGATCTATTATTGATTTCTTAATGTTGTTAAAAATATTATTTCTGTACCATTGTTATTGGAACAAGATTTTAAAATTAATGTAAAGAACAATAGTTGTTCTATTTACTTTTCTAATGAATATTATAGAAGTGCCTTTATTGATAATGGTCTTATGTTTCTTTCACTTAATGATAACGTGCTTCATATTGATAATATGAAGAAAAGAAAGAGAGAGGATGTGAATGTCATATATCTTTGGCACTGTCGACTTGGCCATATAAATGAGTCAAGGATTAACAAGTTATACGAAGATAATTTCTTTGATCCTTATGATTATGAATCATATGAAACTTGTGAATCTTGTCTTATGAAAAAAATGATCAAGATTTCATTTACTGGATATGGAGATAGGGCGAGTGATATTTTAGATCTTGTACATACTGATGTATGTGGTCCAATGTCGACTCAAGTCAGAGGTGGATACTCTTCATCACATTTACTGATGATAAGTCTAGGTTTGGATATGTGTATTTAATGAAATATAAATCCGAAGTCTTTGATAAATTTAAAGAGTATCAAAGAATGATCGAAAAATAAACTGATAAAAGTATTAAAACTCTTCGATCGGATCGAAGAGAAGAATACTGATCTAGTGAGTTTCTAGATTATTTGAAATAAAATAGAATACTCTCTCAATGGATACCTCCTTATACTCCATAATTAAATAAAATTATGAAAAAAAAGAATCGTACCTTATTAGATATGGTGCAGTCCATGATGTATTTCATGGATCTTCCGATATCTTTTTGAGGATATACCCTCGAGGCTGCAGTGTATATTTTAAATAAAGTACCTTCTAAATCTATTTCTAGCACTTTATCTGAAATATGAAAAGAAAAAAGATCCAATCTTAAGCATCTTAAGATTTGGGGATGTCCAGCTTATGTGAAAAATATTGATGAACATAAGCTGGATGCTAGATCAGAAAAATACAGGTTTGTAGGTTATCCCAAGGAGAGTATAGGATACTACTTCTATAATCCTACTCAACGAAAGGTATTTGTTGGTAAGCATACTATTTTTTTGAAGAAAGAGTTTATCCAAGAAGGAGGTAGTGGGAGGTCTGTTGAACTTAAGAAAGTTCGAAACATACAATCCATCCAAGACTCACCAAATAATTCGCAACCAGATGTACCCATTATTGAGGTACAACCACTACACACACCTCCTCTTTGAAGGTCGAGTAGAGTGCGTAATGTACCACTCAGGTATGGGTTTGTCATTGAGAATGACAATACAACCCATATCATTAAGAATGATGATCCCACTACCTATTTAGAAGCTGTCATGAGTAGTGACTCTGACAAGTGGCTCAATGCCATGAAATCCAAAATAGACTCCACGTATGTCAACCAAGTATGGATTTTAGTTGATGCACCTGAGGGTGTGACCCCAATAGGCTACAAATGGATCTTCAAAAAGAAGATTGGAATAGATGGCTAGGTAGAGACCTATAAGGCCAGATTGGTGGCACAAGGTTTCAGACAAAAATAAGATATTGATTATGAAGAAACCTTTTCATCCGTAGCCATGCTCTAGTCTATTCAGATAATACTTGCTATAGCAGTATACTATGACTATGAGATCTGGCAGATGGATGTTAAGACTGCCTTCCTCAATGAAAATCTTGAGGAAGAAGTCTATATAACTTAGCCAGAGGGATTTGTCTCAAGTGGGAGAGTAAATCAGATATGCAAGCTCAATAGATCTATTTATGAATTAAAGCAAGCATTGAGGAGCTGGAACATCCATTTTGATGAGACAGTCAAATCGTTTGGCTTCATCAAAAATATGGATGAATCTTGTGTGTACAAGAGGAATAGTGAGAGTACTACTATCTTCTTGGTTTTATATGTGGATGACATACTACTTATTGAGAATGATATTCCAATGTTGCAATCAATCAAGACTTAGCTATCACAAAAATTTTTCATGAAAGACTTGGGTGAGGCATTTTATATACTTGGTATTAAGATCTATAGGGATAGATCGAATAGGATGCTAGGCTTGTCCTAGTCTAGGTACATTGGCCTTGTGTTGAAAAGGTTCAATATGGAGGGAAGTAAAAGAGGTTATTTGCCCTTAGGTCATGGCATACAACTCTCTAAGAAGATGTCTCCTAAGACACCTAAAGAGAGAAATAGAATGAGTTCTATTCCTTATGCTTTGGCTGTAGGATCGATAATGTATGCTATGTTAGGCATCAGACCTGATGTTGCTTTTGCCTTAGGCATTGTAAGCAGATTTCAGGCTGATCCCAGAGAGGATCATTGGAAAGCTATGAAAAATAAACTCAAGTACTTGAGAAGAACTAGAAAAATTTTTTTGATATATGGTGGATCTGATTTCAAACTAAAAAGTTATATCGATTCTAGTTTTCAATCTGATCTAGATGATAGCAAATCGATATCTGGGTATGTGTTCACTCTGTATGGTGGTGCAGTAAGTTGAAAAAATTTCAACAGTAAATGGTTGCTGACTCAGTCATTGAGGCTGAGTATATTACTGCAAGTGAGGCTACTAAGGAAGCCGTCTGGATGAAAAAATTTATCATAGAGTTGGGTGTGGTTTCAAAAATTGAACCACCATTGCCCCTTTATTGTGATAATACTGGGACAGTTGCTCAAGCTAAAAAATCAAGATCTCACCATAAATCCAAGCACATCATAAGACGGTTCCACCTCGTTCGGGAGATAGTCGAAAAATACGATGTGATTGTGGAGCGAGTTGACATCAAGAACAATATAGTGAATCCATTCACTAAGGCCTTGTCAATGCAGCAGTTTGACTGCCACCTTGATAGTATAGGTATCAAGTATAGGGGCAATTGGCTTTAAGTGCAAGTGGGAGATTGAAAAAATAATGCCCTACAAGCCAATCGCATATGGGATACAATAGGGTGTTTATTGTAATTTATCTTCCAAACTCATGTAATTGATATTTATTTTTGATAAAATAAGATATTTTTGATTCATTATATGCTGCATCTTATTTATTTTAAGATTATAATGAACCCCATAGATCTGGATAATGCTTTTAGAGTCATGATGAGATCACGCCAGTGAGATCTAATTTTTTAATATCTCTAACCTAAAATATTCCTAGTTATTGGTACATTGAGTCAGAGATCAATGATACCGGTAAGACTGGCAATCCTATGTATGCTCAGAAATGAAGATGATTGATCTCACAACCACTTGTGTGGTGATACTAATACAAGGTGTTGCTCCTAGATTGATTTTGATGATTACAAAGCAGATTGAAGGGATACAAATATTTTTATTTGAAAAAGTCTTTATGCTCTTCAGGGGCAAAATCATAATTTTACTAAAATCCTGATTTGATAGTATCATTTGGTAGAACAAATGATTTGTAATCTATTGGTGAAAATTTTATTATTTTTGGACTTATATTTTTAAAGTTATGAATGTTTGAAGTGCATGAGTCGACTCATGAGTCAACTCATGGCAAAATGAGCTGCTTGGCACGCTAAAATTTCCCTTGGCACACTGGTTTTTTGGCTTGGCACGACCTGTGAGTCGACTCATGAGTCGACCCACAAGGCATGAGTCGACTCATGAGTCGACTTCTGCTGTTTTGGGCCAAAATATCCAGAAACCCAAATCTCTGGTTTTTGCAACAGAGGTCGACTCATGAGTCGACTCATGAGTCGACCCCTGAGACGGGAATTGTCCGCAACGGCTAGTTTTTTGTCCGTTTTAGTTGCCTTTAATGCTCACGTTAAATGCTCTAACCGCTCTTTTTCTGCCTAATATGTTTTTCCTTGTTTCTTAAAGCTATAAAAGGTTTCAAAAGGTGAAAAACAAAAAGGGGGATCTACAATATACACGAGAGATACAAGAGATCTACAATATACACAAGAGACATACAAGAGATTTTGAAAGAGAAAAGCAAGAGCGTTCAAAAGGGCATTCAAGAGCATTCAAAGAGAAGGTTTTTCAAGCCAACTTTTCAACCTTGATCAAGAGCTCTTTCAAAGCCTTCAAGAAGCCTTCAATCAAAGCTCACCTATTCCTCAAGCGTTCATTCAACTCTTCATCCACCTTGAGGAAATCCAAAAGGGGATTCTTCATTTGAGTAAAGTATATTTAATATTATATTCGCTCATTTAAGGAGCTATTCTTGTACTTATTTATGCTCTAAACTGTCTTACTCTTTGTGAGTAATTGTTCTTATTTTTGGAGGGTTTCCAAAATAAGGAAAGGTTGATCCGAACCTGAAATCGGAGTATATTAGGTTGGCTTGTACCCGGAAAATAAGTGGACTAGCTTGGGATAGCTAGTGTCGGAGGTTTCGACGTTTGTATTCGGGTTGAATACAAGTATAGTGGATTGAAATTCCCAAGTAGGAGCTTGGGGAGTGGATGTAGGTGCAAGGTTGGCACCGAACCACTATAAATCCTTGTGTTTGTGGTGTGCTTTATTGTTTCTCTTTATTTCTTTATTATATCCTTGCATTCTTGCTTTAGGTAATTAATCTTGAACTAAAGTCTTTCTCCTCATTCATCAAGCTTTTAACAAATACTTTTCATAAGTAATTAGTTAAGCTTAAATTTTTTAAAACCCAATTCACCCCCCCCCTCTTGGGTTGCATAGCTGGGCAACAAGTGGTATCAGAGCCCGATGCTCTAGCCCTTCTTTGATCCAACAATCAAAGGGCCAAAGATCTATGGCAACCCATGTCGGTACTTCTCTAGCCGAGGGGCAATCTACCAACCGACCTCCACTTTTCAATGGGTCTAATTACACCTATTGGAAAGCTCGGATGAAGATATTCATACAAGCACTTGACTATGATATGTGGAGTATCATAGTGAACGGTCCTCACACACTCACCAAGATTATAGATGGTGAGGAGTCAACCAAACCCGAGAAAGAATGGGATGAAGTTGATAAGAAATTGGCACAATTAAATGCTAAAGCTATGAATGTTCTTTATTGTGCACTTGATGCAAATGAATTTAATCGCATTTCTACTTGTGCATCTGCTAAAGAAATATGGGATAGGTTAGAAGTAACCCATGAGGGAACAAATCAAGTAAAAGAGTCTAAAATAAACATGCTTGTGCATAAATATGAATTGTTTAAAATGGAGCATGATGAGTCTATAACTGCTATGTTTACTCATTTTACTGATATAATTAATGGTTTGAAGAGTCTTGGCAAATCTTATACTAACAGTGAGCTTGTAAGGAAGATTCTCAGGTCATTGTCAAGAACTTGGGAAGCCAAGGTGACTGCCATCCAAGAAGCAAAGGACTTGAACACTCTACCTCTAGAAGAGCTTCTTGGATCCTTGATGACTCATGAACTTAGCATGAAGCAACATCAAGAGGATGAAGTCAAAAAGAAAAGAACCATTGCCCTCAAATCCACAGCTTCGCCTGATGATGAAACGGATGACACTGAAGATGAAGAACAGGATGAAGAGATGGCACTCATCACCCGGAGATTTAAGAAGTTTCTAAGAAAAAGGAAACAGGGGATGAGAAAGAAGTCATTCACAAAAGGGGAACAAAGCAAAGAGAAAGAGAAAGATCAACCCCTTATATGCTACGAGTGCAAGAAGCTGGGATATTTCAAATCCGAATGTCCACAACTGAAGAAAGGTCCCAAAAAGTTCAAAAAGAAAGCAATGATGGCAACTTGGAGTGTGAGTGATGACTCAAGCTCCGATGAGGAAACCTCAACAGAACAAGCCAACCTGTGCCTTATGGCACACAAAAATAAGGTAACTTCTGAATCCCCTAGTGAATTTACTTTTGAAGAATTGCATGAAGCATTCTATGATTTAATTGATGAATTAAAGAAACTAGGGATGAAAAATAAAGAACTGAAATTGAAAAATCAGTCCTTAGTGAAACAAGCTGAAAACCTTTCAATTGAAAAATCCACCTTGATTCAAGAAAATCAAAGCTTAAAGAATGAAATTAACAAGCTGAAACCTATAGTAGATAAGTTCACCTTAAGTTCAAACAAACTAAATATGATTCTTGATAATCAAAAAGTTGTATATGATAAGGCTGGACTTGGCTATAACCCCTTGAAGAAACAAAAATTTCTGAAGAATATTTATGTAAATTATTCAAGTAACAAGTCTACAAATATTACTTATTTCAAATGTGGTAGAATAGGACATAAATCATACACATGCCTTATTAACAAATCTGCAAACACAACTATAAAGAAAATATGGGTTCCAAAAGGAACCATTTTGACTAACCCAAAAGGACCCAAGAAAGCTTGGGTACCTAAGACAGAAACTTGACTTTTGCTTGCAGGTGTGTCTAGCATCCCAAGGAGAAAACAGGAAATGGTATCTTGACAGTGGATGCTCGAGACACATGACTGATGATGAATCACAATTCATCACGCTTGATGCTAAGGATGGAGGGATGGTCACCTTTGAAGATAATGGCAAAAGAAAGATCATCGGGATAGGTAACATTGGTATCACTCCCTCCAAATACATTGAAAATGTTTTGTTAGTTAAAGGTTTAAAGCATAACTTACTTAGCATTAGTCAATTTTGTGATAAAGGGTATAAAGTTGTTTTTGAATCATCTGTTTGCATTGTGACTAGTCCTATTAACGATGGCATTAAATTTATAGGACATAGGCATGGCAATGTTTATATGGTAGATTTGAATGATTTAGCCAAATTAGACATGCAATGCCTAGTATCCTTGAATGCTAAAGTTAATGAGACTAGTTGGCTGTGGCATCGTAGACTTGCATATATTAGCATGCATTCTCTTTCAAAATTAATTAAGAAAGAATTAGTTTTTGGTTTGCCAAAACTGAATTTTGAAAAGGATAGAATTTGTGATGCATGCCAATTAGGTAAACAAACTAGAGTTTCATTTAAATCCAAAAATATTGTTTCAACTTCTAGACCTTTAGAGCTTTTGCATATGGACTTATTTGGACCAACTAGAACCACTAGTCTAGGAGGAAAACGATATGGTTTTGTAATTATAGATGATTACTCTCGTTTTACTTGGGTTTTCTTTTTGGCACACAAAGATGAAACTTTTCATATTTTCACTAAATTTCATCGAAAAGTCACTAATGAAAAAGGATTTTCAATTCAAAATATTAGAAGTGATCATGGAACTGAATTTGAAAATCAAGACTTTGAAAATTTTTGTGATGAAAATGGAATTGGCCATAACTTCTCTGCTCCTAGGACACCCCAACAAAATGGGGTAGTTGAAAGAAAAAATAGAACCTTAGAAGAAATGGCCCGTACCATGCTTTGTGAAAGCAACCTTCCAAGATATTTTTGGGCGGAAGCAATTAACACAGCATGTTACATTTTAAATCGTGCTTTGATTAGACAATTTTTAAAAAAAACCTCCTATGAACTTTGGAAAGGAAGAAAACCAAATATTGCATATTTTTATGTTTTTGGTTGCCGATGTTTTGTATTAAATAATGGCAAAGAAAGACTTGGTAAATTTGATGCAAAATCAGATGAAGCAATCTTTCTAGGTTACTCCTCCACTAGTAAAGCATTTAGAGTTTTCAACAAAAGAACTTTAGTAGTTGAGGAGTCCATACATGTTATTTTTGATGAATCTAACGATCTTCCTTCAAGAAAAAATGAGGATGTTGATGATGCAGATCCACTAATAGAAGGTATGAAGGAGATCACTCTGAAAGATTCAGCAACTCCAAAAGACAAGGATCAAGAAGACAAACAAGATGAGAGAGGTGAAGAAATTCAAGAACAACCTCAAGGTACAAATGACCTACCCAAGGAATGGAGGTATGTTCACAACCACCCTAAGGAGTTAATTATTGGTGATCCTATGCATGGGGTAAAAACTCATTCTTCACTTAGAGATGTATTTAATCATTATGCTTTTGTATCTCATCTTGAACTTAAAACTTTTGAAGAAGCTGAAAATGATCATAATTGGATTAATGCAATGCAAGAGGAACTTAATCAATTTGAAAGAAATAATGTTTGGACCTTAGTATCAAGACCTAAAAATTATTCAATAATTGGCACAAAATGGGTCTTTAGAAATAAATTAGATGAGCATGGTAATGTAATTAGAAATAAAGCAAGACTGGTTGCTAAAGGATATAATCAAGAAGAAGGAATTAATTTTGATGAAACCTTTGCACCTGTTGCTAGATTAGAAGCTATTAGACTTCTACTTGCATATGCTTGCTTTATGAAATTCAAATTATTTCAAATGGATGTTAAAAGTACATTTTTAAATGGATATATTGTTGAAGAAGTATATGTAGAACAACCCCCTGGATTTGAAAATCATGCTTTTCCTAATCATGTCTTTAGATTAAATAAAGCTTTATATGGATTAAAACAAGCACCTAGAGCATGGTATGATAGGCTAAGCAAATTTCTACTAAATAATAGTTTTTCAAGAGGTAATGTAGATACAACCCTCTTTATTAAAAGAAATCAAAATGATATGCTAGTTATACAAATTTATGTTGATGACATAATTTTTGGGTCTACTAATGAATCCCTTTGTCAAGACTTTGCTAAGCTTATGCAGGGGGAGTTCGAGATGAGCATGATGGGAGAACTCACCTTCTTCCTCGGACTCCAAATCAAACAATCAAAAGAGAGAATCTCCATCACCCAAAGCAAGTACACCAAGGAACTACTCAAAAGATTTGGAATGGAGAACTGCAAACCAATTGGCACACCAATGAGTCCCTCATGTAAGCTTGACAAAGATGATGAAGGTAAATGTGTAGACTTAAAATACTATAGAGGTATGATTGGCTCATTATTATATTTAACTGCAAGTAGGCCTGATATCATGTTTAGTGTTTGTTTATGTGCTAGATATCAATCTAATCCTAAAGAATCTCATTTGAATGCTGTTAAAAGAATCCTTAGATACTTAAATGGTACTCAAACTCTAGGGTTATGGTACTCTAAGGACTCACAAATTGATTTATTAGGATATTCAGATGCTGATTTTGCTGGATGTAAATTAGATAGAAAAAGCACAAGTGGAACCTGCCAATTTCTTGGAGTTAACCTAATCTCATGGTTTAGCAAGAAACAAAATTCGGTGGCACTGTCTACGGCTGAGGCCGAATACATTGCAGCCGAAAGTTGTTGTGCTCAAATCTTATGGATTAAGCAACAACTCGAAGATTTTGGAATCAAACTTAATGAAACACCAATAAGATGTGACAACACAAGTGCCATAAATCTATCTAAAAATCCAATTCAACACTCAAGATCCAAACATATTGAAATAAGACATCATTTTATAAGAGAACATGTTCAAAACAAAAATATAATTCTTGAATATGTTTGCACAGAAAATTAATTAGCTGATATCTTTACAAAGGCCCTTAGTGAGGATAGATTCTGTGAAATTAGGAGAAATCTAGGAATTCTTGATCCATATGCCTAAATTTTTCTCAATTTCCAAGATGATGTCAAAAATTCTTAGAGCTCAATTTCCAACATCTATCCTGGTCCCAAAAGCTCAAGTTTATCATTCTAAAAACTTATCTTTGAGCAAAACTCCTCCCAAAATTTCAAATTTTTCTGAAATTTATTCATATTTTTTCTGAATTTCTGAACTTCATGAGTCGACCCCCATGAGTCGACTCAATGGCAAACTTGTTATTTCCTCAAACTTCTCACGGGCTCATTATTTTTATATGGGATCCTGTTCGTGAGCTGACCCATCCTTTCATCTTCCTCCTTCCAAAAGCTGACTTCCCCATTTCCTTTTGCTCCAAATCCAAGGATCTAGCTCGAGGCACTTCTCCCTCCTCTCCACCAAAAATCGCCACCTTGGAAAGGGATTTTTGTGCTTTCTCCCATTGTTTGGCACGATTGGAGCATGCCCTAGCACTCCACCGTTCTTCCCAAATCCACCTCTTTTCTCCACCAAAATCCCTCTTCACTCTCTTGTGATCCCTCCTCCACTCATTCACTTGTTCCTCCAAGTCTCCTTGCCTGCTACTGTAGTGAATATGGCTCCGAAGATGAAGCTTCCCCAAAGAAGAAAGTCAGTCCGTGAGCTTGAAGAAAATGTCCGAAAGAAAAGGCAAGCTGCTCAGTCTTCCACTGCTCCCACTCCAGCTTCAGTATCTGCTCAAGGTCCCTCTCAATCCTCCCTAAGCCTCAGTAAGAATCCTCTATCTGATAGAAAAGTTGAAACCGGGAAGAATATAGATTTTCGGTTCTTTGAAAAAGAGGATTTTACATTTGCAACCAAGATTAAAAACCAAGGATGGGGTTTCTACTGCTCCCTTAAGGAAGTCACCTATGTTGACCTAGTTAGAGAATTCTACCAGAATCTACATTATGGAAATGGGTCAGTGACTTCAACAGTCAAGGGTATTGATATTTGCTTGGATTCTAGTATATTGGGAGAAATACTTCATTTGCCTAGTGAGGGTTACTCTTATATGGAACTCCCAGTAAAAGAAGAGGGGATCAGTGTTATTCTAGGGGGAACTTATTCAGGGAGTTTAAAGAAATTGGAAGCAAAGATTTTATCCATTGAGATGAGGATACTGCATCAGATGGTAACGAAGCTCTTCTTTCCTAGGAGTGGTAGGCATGATTTACTTTCCAGCAGAGATGTTTGTATCATGTTTCATGTCATCACTCAGACCCCCCTGAACCTCCCTGCACTTATGATAGAGGCCATGAGAGAGACTTTGAACAGATCCAAGGCACACTTACCTTTTGGTATGGCCCTTACTCGAGTATTTAGGAGGATTGGAGTTAGCTGTGAGGGGGAGGCTTCTACTAAGCTCTCTCATGTGGACACTTTCAACCAACACACCCTGCACCGAATGGGATTTACAAAGACTGATGGTGGTTGGATCAAGGGCTCTGAAGAGAGAGCTGAGGAGAGAGCTGAGGAGAGAGCTGAAGACAGAACTGAAGACAGAGCTGAAGAAGAAGGTCCATCATCTCCTATCCATGACTTCAGGGCAGCATCACCAAATATCCAGTTCATTCCTGATACAGAGGCTGGCCCTTCAGAGTTTACTAGGATGCCCACACCAGTGTATCAGCCAGAGAGCAGAGCACCTCAATCAGAGTTCAGACTGGCTGACGATCAGATCGAGCAGATATCACAGCGTGTGGCCTCTTTGCTATCTAGTCAGTGGAGCAGTACTACTTTTGCACCAGTAGCCACTTCTTCTGATCAGACCATGACTCCCCACATATCCACTATGTTTCAGATGATATCAGATCAGTCCATCTGGATTCAGCAGCTTGAGGACACCATCTGGAGACTGACTGGCAGAGTTCATGACTTGCAGGGGCAAGTCCTTGCTTTGGCCCATCCTCAGCCACAGGAGTCCACTATTGAGGTCACAGACCTCACTGCAGAGGCTGGCAGGCTCAGAGGAGCACTGAAGGGTGGATATGAGTTACTGAGGAAAGAGATCCGAGGATCGAGTGAGCATGCATCCACTCAGTTCACTGCTCTACTTCAGTCTGTTTCCAGAGCACTGAACGTACTTGATTCCATCAGACTCACCCTTTCTGTTCAGACCTTAGCCTCTCAGCGTTCTCAGCCTCCCAGTTCATCTCGCTCTCCTGCTCATGCCAGAGGCAGACAGGGTAGAGGAGCACTTCTGATCGAGATCCATCAGCTTCTCATCCCATATCTGATGACTCCGATCCATGACTTGTCATGATCATTACTAGATCCTAGGTGTTAGTGTCTTGTTCTAAGATCTGTATTTTGGGGCCATGTATTGACAATTAGCTGGTTGACTTTTATATTATGAACTATGTATTGAAACAATTATGGTTTTATGGTATCATCTTTTACTTATATTTCTACCTTTTGTAATGATGTCGATCATATTTTAGTTATATATATTCTCCTTGTTGAAATATTGTCTTCTCTTTGTTGTTGTTTGCTGTTAATAATTACTGTATTAAGGGGGAGCAAACATCTGTGATAAACTCTAAAGGAGGAGAAATTAAAGAATATTTCAGAAAAAGGAGGAGTTAACCATGTTTGATGATGTCAAAAAGGGGGAGAAATTAAACAAAAAAAAATCCATCAAAAGTAAAACCATAAATTATGAGCAATTAAAGAAAAAGCAACCCATCAAAAGCAAAACTACAAATTATGAGAAATTAATGAATGAATTGGAGAATTTAAAGAACAATATCAAAAATACAATGCTAAGTACAATGCAAATAAGTAACTTTTAAATTACTTCTTTACATATGCTCTGATTTGCTTTAAAAAATTTAAATATGCTCTGATATACTTCAAAATTCCAACTTGCTCTGATACATCTTTTGAAATTTTATTTACCTTGATACATCTTAAGAAATTCAACTTGCCTTGATACATCTTAAGAAATTTAACTTACTCTGATACATCTTAAATTTTTTTTTAACTTGCTCTGATACATTGTAAAATTTTTTTTCTGATAACATTGTAAAATTATTTTTCTTGCTCTGATACATTGCAAAATTTATTTTTCTCTTGCTCTGATACATCTTAAACTCAAAATGATCTAATACACTTTCCAAATCAACTCTTAAACATGCTTTGGCACATATAATTATTTTTTGCTCTGATGCTAAAACTAAAATCAAATGAGAATGAGCAAATTTTCAAAATACAGCTTGATCTGATAACAAAAATAAGTTTTCTGCTCTAATACCAAAATCACATAATCCAATGAGCATATCTTCAAATCTTTAAGCAAATGGGCAAACTATTCTTGCATATGACCATTTATATCACATGCCAAAAGAATCATACTCTTTTCAAGCATATAAATCTATAATGCATTCACATAAATGCTTTTGTTCAAGTATTTTGTCATCATCAAAAAGGGGGAGATTGTTGCTCCTAGATTAATTTTGATGATTACAAAGTAGATTGAAGGGATACAAATATTTTTATTTGAAAAAATCTTTATGCTCTTCAGGGGCAAAATCATAATTTTACTAAAATCCTGATTTGATAGTATCATTTGGTAGAACAAATGATTTGTAATCTATTGGTGAAAATTTTATTATTTTTGGACTTATATTTTTGAAGTTATGAATGTTTGAAGTGCATGAGTCGACTCATGAGTCAACTCATGGCAAAATGAGCTGCTTGGCACGCTAAAATTTCCCTTGGCACGTTGGTTTTTTGGCTTGGCATGACCTGTGAGTCGACTCATGAGTCGACCCACAAGGCATGAGTCGATTCATGAGTCGACTTCTGCTGTTTTGGGCCAAAATATCCAGAAACCCAAATCTCTGATTTTTGCAACAAAGGTCGACTCATGAGTCGACCCCTGAAGCATGAGTCGACTCATGAGTCGACCCCTGAGATGGGAATTATCCGCAACGACTAGTTTTTTGCCCGTTTTAGTTGCCTTTAATGCTCACGTTAAATGCTCTAACGGCTCTTTTTCTGCCTAATATGTTTTCCCTTGTTTCTTAAAGCTATAAAAGGTTTCAAAAGGTGAAAAACAAAAAGAGGGATCTACAATATACACGAGAGATACAAGAGATCTACAATATACACAAGAGACATACAAGAGATTTTGAAAGAGAAAAGCAAGAGCGTTCAAAAGGGCATTCAAGAGCATTCAAAAAGAAGGTTTTTCAAGCCAACTTTTCAACCTTGATCAAGAGCTCTTTCAAAGCCTTCAAGAAGCCTTCAATCAAAGCTCACCTATTCCTCAAGCGTTCATTCAACTCTTCATCCACCTTGAGGAAATCCAAAAGGGGATTCTTCATTTGAGTAAAGTGCATTTAATATTATATTCGCTCATTTAAGGAGCTATTCTTGTACTTATTTATGCTCTAAACTGTCTTACTCTTTGTGAGTAATTGTTCTTATTTTTGGAGGATTTCCAAAACAAGGGAAGGTTGATCCGAACCTGAAATCGGAGTATATTGGGTTGGCTTGTACCCGAGAAACAAGTGGACTAGCTTGGGATAGCTAGTGTCGGAGGTTCCGACGTTTGTATTCGGGTTGAATACAAGTATATTGGATTGGAATTCCCAAGTAGGAGCTTGGGGAGTGGATGTAGGTGCAAGGTTGGCACCGAACCACTATAAATCCTTGTGTTTGTGGTGTGCTTTATTGTTTCTCTTTATTTCTTTATTATATCCTTGCATTCTTGCTTTAGGTAATTAATCTTGAACTAAAGTCTTTCTCCTCATTCATCAAGCTTTTAACAAATACTTTTCATAAGTAATTAGTTAAGCTTAAATTTTTTAAAACCCAATTCACCCCTCCCTCTTGGGTTGCATAGCTGGGCAACACAAGGATATGGGTGTTCATTAGAGAATGAGTTCACTGAATTGACCTACGAGAGAGTATCAGATGGAGTCTTATTTACATGTCAATTGATGTTTCTTTAGTGAGAGTTGTGTATGTGATCCTTAGACTTGAGGTCACCATGGTACCTTATGTACTTGGATCCATGTTTTGGTTCACTACCTAACTTAGTTCTCTGATCCTTATGTGGGGTATTCTGGATATAGTGAAGAGTGCATAGAGGTTATGAGTGATCAATAAGGAATTAATCACTCCTAATAAGAGGAGCGAACATCCTATGTGATCTCAGAGGATAGTGATTTTGGAGATCTTTGGCCAAAGCAGGATGATAATTAGAAAAAAATTTCTAATATCTCATTAACTGAACATCGCCTTCTGATCGAGATACATAATGATAAGTGATTAGATTTGATATATTTTCATACCTACAGCTCATTTGGAATGTTGTTTGACTGAAGGATTGAATTACTCAGGAACTTGCCACTGAAGGGTATTTTGATAATTTTTATCAAAATTTTAAATATTTTGGATCATCATGATATATTGCTAGACATTAATCTTGACTTGTGGATTCATCAAAATTAAAAGAGTTTAATTTTGGAGTCAATTTGGAAGAGTCCAAGAGAATTGAGACTCTTCGGATGACCTAATCTCATTCGGTTAGGATTACGTCGAAAATCTTGGTCCACTACTGGATTTGGAACCCAATGGGTCACACACTTTAGGATTTGATCTTGGTCTAATTTAAATAGAGTTTAATATAAATTTTATGGGTTAATTTGATATGCTAGCACATTGTATTAACCCAAGTTCCCAAATTGGTTTAGATCAAATTGTTTGAGCTAACCTAGACCAGTTGGCTTTGACCTAATGGCATTGGGTCAATTTAAATTGGATCGTTATCCAACTTAGATTAATTTCAAGTGATGAAGGACTCCTCTACACCCACAAGAAGTCACAACAAAAAATAAATACCGCCCACCACTTTATGGCATGTGAAGTGGAGAGTCTTTCTTAATGAAGGCTCTTAACTAATATGCGTTGCCTAAAATTTTTGATAAAAAATCCAATGTTTTGATGCCAAAATTTATTAAACTTTTTATGGCACATAGAAAACTAAGATTTATTCTACTCCAAGTAATTGTATTATCAAAAATTTACTTGGTAAATTTATTTGGCACATGGGAAGTTGGAGTGCCAAAGGTTGGCGCCCCTTCATCCCATGAGACATCCCCTGGTCCCCTATTTATAAGGGATGCCCCATATGGCTTCTTGCTATGGTTTCTGGGTGAAATTAGAGAGAAGGGGTGTGATAAATATAGAAAAAATTTTAGAAAAATTATGAGAAAAAAAAGAGGGAATTTTGAGTGGCAAAATTTGCTATAGGGGTGGTGAGATTTTCAGCAAGTCTTGCTTGAGTGCCTGAGGGTTTGGTTTTTCTAAGTGTTAGAGCTCAAAATCAAATCTTAGATTGTATGACATCTGAAGAGTGTCTTATTAGTGTCATTTTGGTGGCAAGATCGAAAGCAACTAGGCTTTGGTGTGATCGTGATGCAAGTTTGAAGCTGGCAGTGTTTTTAAGAAGATAAGGCTATGGCAGCACACTGGTTAGGAAGAACCTTGGCCATCTCCCATGTGGATCACCATTGGAGAACTTCTACCTTAGAGTCTTATGGAGAACACCAACATGTCACTTTTTTATTTTAATAAAAGTATAAAATTCTATCCCCATGCATGCTTTTTTTTACTTTGATCGATATCGGTAAGGTGATTCTAGGGTTTGAATTCCGGCTCGATAGTTTTATGTGATAGAACTACTGATTTGTATGATTTTAAAATTTTTAAAAATTACTTTCCGTTGTGTGATCGAAACTCAATAATAGGATCCAACTTTAATAGATTGTATCAGAAGTTGTAAATAGTTCTAGAGCACAAATGGATCCTAAATATGATTATGGATCTAGCACCTAAAGTTCTCACATCCAACACATATGACGTGATCAAAGGCACTTATTAGAAATGGCCAAATGATCATATCACCATGTGTTATTTTTGAGAGCAACGAAGAACATGAATTTAGCTGTGAATTTGATGATGCTCAAGTGAGAGGAAATCCTTCAAATATTGAAAGAGTTTTTTCGCACCTCTGAAGATGTGTCTTCAGTAGGACAACAATCCTTTGAGAAAAGAAAAAGAAGGTGCAAAAGAGTCATGCTTAGGCTGAGGAGCCCGAACTGACAAAGGAGTCTAAGGTTAACCTAGTCTGATCGAGTCTTTTGATCCGAACAGATTAAGGAAGATAAATCAGTAAAGGATTGCTGGACAAGTTACTTATATGATAGCACCTTGTGATTTTTCTATCTATGACACTACTACCTAGATAATGGATATTAAAAGTCCATGCAAATTATTGCAATGACTTTAGATTAGTAAAAAGATTGAAAACAACAAGAGATTCCTGAATATTAGAGATGGAAGTTATGTTCCAATCCTAATTTTAGGAATCATCGAGCCTATTTTTAATTCTAATAATATCATTTTAGTGATTGTCACTATTGTCTAATAACTTTGTGATATCATTATGAATGATATCAAAATCATATGGATAACTAAAAATGATATTTACACATCTTGTTAGTGTACTGTATACAATAAATAAACTCCTTAGAGTAGATTATGTCATGGATTCCTACCTTTGGCAATTTGGGCTTGATCATATAAATAGGAATAGGATCAATAGGAGATAATTCTCGAAGTCAATGATTATGAATCATTATCAATTTGTCAATCTTATCTCTTTAGTAAGATGATCAAGTCACCTTTAGCTAGAAGAGATGAATGAGCCAATGATGTTCTGAGTCTGATACATATTGATGTATTGGATCTATGAACATGTTTATCATAAATTTAAATTATTTAAAATATTCAAATAATTTCATAATAAGGTAGAAAAATGAATTGAGAAGAGCATTGAAACTCTTCGATTAGACCAAGGAGGAGAATGCCTTTCAGTGAGTTTTTTGACATATCTAAAAGAGAATAGGATTTTCTCTTATTGGAATTGACTTTGTTAGACATTGTTCGATCCATAATGGGGTTCACAAGTCTATCAGTCTCTTTTTAAAGTTATTCTCTTGAGACTACTTGTCATGTTCCAAACTGAATTTCAAATTAATTAGTTACAATAACTCCATATGAGATATGGACTAGGCACAAGTCGTTACTTTTTTATCTTAGGATTTGGGAGTGTTTAATTTATGTTAAGCATTTACAGATCGATTAGCTTAGTTCTTGATCCTATATATACTATTTTGTAGGGTAATCTCAAAGAATCTAGGAGATATTACTTCTACCTTGCTAAAGAATAAAAGTTGTTCGGTATTTTTTTTAAACAAGGAGTATCTTGGTGAAGAAACTGATGCCTTTGATGTGAAACTTATGAAGTTCGACAGGTAGAATATCCGACACAATCTAGTGAACCCATAAGAATCAGATTTGATTAGATCAAACACGAAACCCATTGTAGTGGCTGAAAGAAAAACCATCTTTTTCCTTGTAGGATCTTCCAGATCTAATGAGATCTGGGGCAAAATATTTAAAAAAAAATTATCCTATGATATTTTAGATCTAGGATCTATTAGATTTAATTTTTATTATCTGATATTTAATCTAAAATTAAATCAAAAATTTAAGGATTAGAGGAATACCTCTAGGGTAACTAGGTTATCCTGTAGATGATCGCAGCAACGCCCGAGGTTCTAAAATAGCCATGCAGTCGTCTGGCCTCTACTGATATCCACTCAAGTAAGATCTAGATTGTCTTCTCCTCATAAATCTTTGCTCCAAAAATCAGATCTAGATCTGATCTGAAAGGTCTTCAAAAGATCTTCTGAAGCTGGAGCAGTAGCTTCTCGATAAATCCCTGCAGCCTTCTGATCAGGGAGCCACCACGCCTTGGACAAGCACCAGATGAATGCCCAACTTCATGGACATGAAGAGGGGAGAGAGAGGACTAGAGGGGAAATAGAGAAGTAGAGAGATATCAGGCTTTTGCTGGGGATTGAGCAGATTCTCTAAACCCTAGGTGCAGACAGGGTTTAAATAGACCCTACTGCGCCATGTAGTGCCACATCATTCGACCAATCAAAAAATTTCAATTAATTTTGAAAAAATTTTAATTGATAGAGTGATATCATCTGATCATATTAGATAAGAACCCCACCAAATCCTCCTACTATTGGCACCAACACTGGATAAACACAGTGAGATTGGTGCCCAACAGTTTGAGTCGATCAAGGCATAGAGTCCTTATCTCATAGGACTCTATCCTTATCCACTTGGGGCACACGCCCAATTTGATCTTGGTGCCCACTTTGAGGCCTAATTTAGCAGGTAGACACTCTACAAAAATTCTCCAATTACCTCTTGCCAAGTGGCCTTCAGTTCAAGATCCATAAGTCAACGTTTGACCGATGTCCTAAAACGGAAATGGCAGGTGATAGGAATTAGCAGGTGTTGTCTTAAATTTATCTTATGAATTAAGATAAAACTTTTTTGAGCTAGACTGGCTCTAGTCAGATTAAGAAAAACCTTCTCAAGGTTCTCTGGATGAGTCAAATCATATTTGGCTTAGTCGAGATAGAAAAGATTATACGAGGAGAAAGTTAGGCTCAATCATGTGCTAGCACGATTTCCTTAAACCTAATTGGATCCAATCCAAATCAATCGAATTGGATCTAATCCAAATCAATCGAATTGGACTAGCTTAATTGATGACATCTAGACCCTAACTCTTATTTGTGTGACTCAGTTAGGTTCATTTTTGTATGGTAATGAGACATGTCATGATCTCATCATCGACATCATCGAAACTTCTTTCAATAGACCAAAACTCTTCTGATTTAGACAATTAGAATGATTGATCATCAAGATCATCCTAATTGCTCTCAAAATTCACCAGTGACACCTAGAAGTATATGGTGGCAACCCATCAAAAATGAAGATGAACCTCTCGGTGCAGCTACCTGTGTGATTGAGTTCCTCTATCATGAGTCCCGACTGAATTAGGGTTAAGGTGAACTCATCAAATCCAACATCAGTCATATGAATCAATCGATCGATCTAAGTCCAATGTAAAACCTTAATGGAAAACTTTTTTTCATTATTTCACTCTGCCATGGCCATGGGCTTAAGGACTCGATCTTTCGATCATCATAGGACTACTCCTCTCGTCTATCGAGGTTGATAGATCCCTTCTTGGTGCAATCTGGTTCCTACAATGAATATGCTACAGCCAACATACACCTCAAGATTTTGAATGGCTAGGAGATCGAGTTATGGTGTAGTCAAACTATAACACACTCAAGATGAACTATCAATGTACCTTAGGTCAAAGAACTAGACACACAGCTGCAGCATCGAGCTAGTCATCGATGAGAAGGTAGACTTTCTTATGACTGCTCGAGATGGTCACGCTCAATACTCTCGTTCTCAACGAATACCTGTACTCTTACTCTGGTGTCTCTACACTGTAGACTCAAGACACATCTATCTTAAGAAAGTGATCGTACACCAACCTTCCAGATCGATCACCATCCTCGTGATGATCCTATGGTCAGAAGCTGTTTATGAGTTAGTTATGCCTTAAATTTTCAACTCTTGAAAATATGAATTAACATTCCTACTAACTCAAAGGATGTATCACAGACATAATGTACATAATGTGATGGTAGAATAACCCTTTTATTCATTTATAGTCAAAATTATAAATTTGCCCTTACATTTGTATAGGAATGTGTCAGCCAATATGGCATCTAGGGCACACATCTAACAAACTCCCATTTGACCGAATGCCGGTTGGCTACATATCTAAGTCCCATCTTCTCAAGGTGGGCTTCAATTTTCTACCAGCCTAATGGCTTTGTCAGTGGGTCTGCCATATTGTCTATGGAGTCGACTCTATTAACCTCGACATAACTCTTTTCAAGGTAATCACAGATCAGATGGAATCACCGCTCGATATGCTTAGACTTCTGGTGAGACCTTGGCTCCTTAACTAGGGCTATGGTGGCTCCTTAGCTAGGACTATGGCACCATTATTATCGCAATAAAGAGAGATGGCATCCGATGACATCAGTCTAAGCTCTGCAGCAAACTTTTTGTACCAAAATACCTCCTTCGCAGCTTTCGATGCAGCAATATACTCTGCCTCCATGGTGGAATCAGCAATCACCGTCTACTTGAAATTCTTTCAGCTAACTGCATGATCAATACATTAATTATGCCACAAGAAATATTATACCTATGCTATTTAATCTCTATTATTTTATATTTTTTAGGAATTATCAAGTATAAAGGCTTAATTATAGATCAACTATGTGACCAAGTCTGAGCTCGAATCCAAGTTGATTAGGTGTATATCCAAGTTATAATCACAACACCTGATGGACTAAGCAGATTGCATGAATTTAATGCAAGACTTGGCATGTAGATAGCACTTGACTTGTGGGCTATGGTATTATGAAGATGGTATGCAAGCATGAAACATGCATGGTTTTGCACGTAGCCCTCCCAGTGATTTAAAAGAAAGCTAGTTCACATGACAAAAATGGACTTTTTAGATGGGACCCATGCGATTTGGTGTTGGGAAGTTAACTATAAAAAGAGGCATGGCACGTGACTTTTTGGGATCAAGTGCTGGTAAGGTGCGGAACTGACGTGGATGCAGAACAGAATTTGCGGAATGATTTTCTGGCTTTGGATGCTGTTTACGCGAGTTGAATTTAGGCTAATCTTCACACAGAACATGGTGCGAAAGTTTTTGATGCGATATGGATGCGGCTTGGATTTTTATTTAAAGAGAAACCATAGGAGCAAAAGGGGGGACGCGCTGGACACCGCCATTCTCCATCTCTTCTCCCATCATTCTCATCTAGCCTAGCCCTCCAAACATCCAAAAGCTTCCACCATCCATCACACACCAACCCCCCCCCCTCTTCCATCTCCAACCTTCCAAACAATTCATCTGCTCAACCCCAGAATGTCAGCACGCAAGAGTTCCATGGAAGGCTAGACTCCTCCAACTCGAAAAGACGATGAAGCCTACAACACAGATTTATTTTCTTTATCTTGTATTTATTTTCCATGCAATGAAATAAAGAATTATTTTATGCTTTTCTTTATTCATTTGATATTCTTTCTTATTTCTTTAGAGGTTTGGATTCGACGTGTATGACTTATACTTTTCACAGACATGCCGTGATCTACAGATACGGTACGCATTAGGAAAGATAGATCATCACATTTCAAGTTCGAGTTTCTAACTGGTAGTTGAGTTAAGGTAATCTATACTCTGGATGGATGAGCCATAATCTAAAGATACGGTTCGTACCTATCCAAGGTAAATTACGCTGCTTCTTAATTACAAATCTCATTATTACGATATAAAAGTAAAAGAAAATAGAATCTATTTTGCATGGTGGATTCTGAATTTTTGAGATTTCTTTCCTATTCAATTTCCTTTCATGAATTAAATTTAAATTATTATTTTCTTAGTAATTAATTAAAATCAATCCTCTCTTTCTTTTATTAATTATAAATAATTATCCGAGATCCCTGTGGAAATGATCCTGATTCACCTTAACTACATCGTAAATTAGAATTGGGTTTATTTTTGGTGCCCTGACGACACGCATCATAAGCCATTTAGAAAATTAGAGACTTAATCATAAAATCTGGATGAGCCATAATCCAAAGATACAGTTCATACCTATCCGAGGTAAATTACGCTGCTTCTTAATTACAAATCTCATCATTGCGACATAAAAGTAAAAGAAAATAGAATCTGTTTTGCATGGTGGATTCTGAATTTTTGAGGTTTCTTTCCTATTCAATTTTTTTCATAAATTAAATTTAAATTATTATTTTCTCAATAATTAATTAAAATCAATCCTCTTTTTCTTTTATTAATTATAAATATTTATCCGAGATCCCTGTGGAAACGATCCTGATTCACACCCTAACTACATAATAAATTAGAATTGGGTTTATTTTTGGTGCCCTGACGATGCGCATCAAATTTTGGCACCGTTGCTGGGGATCTTGGCATGGTTGGTATTTAAAAAAAAAATTTATTACTTTCTTTAATTTATAGTCTTTTTAGTTAACTACTTTATTTACTTGTTTGCTTTTTCTCTGGATTTATAAAAAAAAAAATTGTTATAAATATCTGCTTACTTGCTAAATTGCTTTAGTATATTTTTTTTATATTCTTGAGTTAACTTTTAATATAATTATTTTTTTTTTATTTTAATTGCCTTAAAAAAAATTATCTTTACATTGACACCTCATAAGCCATTTAGAAAATTAGAGACTTAATAATAAAATCTAAAAAGAGAAACAAATTGATTTAATTTAGTCTTGACTGCATGCTAATTATGAAAATTGGACATCTTGGTTTGTGCATTTCATCTCCATAATTAATCTTAAGGACAATAACCCATTAATCAGATAAGGTGGAGATTTGATCACCCTTCCTTGGCCCAAAAATCATATCCTTCATTTTGCATTAAACCAAGCCTTAATTTTAAAATCAACTAGACGTCAGCCTTAGAAATTTCGAGCTCAATAGGACAAAAAAGCTCTAAAGTTGAACCGAGTGCAGATTGGTTAATTGCTCGATGTCTAAGGCAAGTGGTTAAAGAAAGTGGTTTTCAATTGATTCCGTTGACTGACCTGGCCAACTCAGTTGGTGTCTAAGAAAAGCAACGAGCAGGGAACCTCCCACATCTTACACTTACCTGGCCAAGTCAGTTAGTCAGTCTTGAGCTTGGAGTGCTCAAAGGCGACCTTGGAAGTTAGGAGCTGTATAGATTTAGGTTAACCCTAGGATAGAAAGTACATGCTTGTTTAATTTGATTGTAATTAACACCTAAATATTAACTAATTTCTCCCTCCTCATAGAATTAAGATTCTTAGGTTCTTCTCTTTAGATTTCCTTCACTTTTTTTTCACTTTATTTAAATTTAAATATATATATATATATATAGCTAAAATTTTTTGTGTGTGCTCTAAAGTATAATTATAGGGTGTATGCTCGGTCGTAGATCGTTACGACCAGAAATCTAACCTTTTGATCCAGAAATAGAAAGAACCTTTAGAGCCAACAGACGTAAAAATATGGAACGAAATTAGGAGAATGATCCACCTAGACAGTTGAAGGAGTACTTTACTGCTTCTACATATACCTATTCTCCTTGTATTCAAGTGCCCCCTGTGGAGGCCACCCAATATAAAATTAAGTCTAGTATAATCCAAATGTTATCTTCATTTTATGGACTTAGTAACGAGGACCCTTATAAACATCTTGAAGAATTTCTTGAGATATGCTCAACTGTCAAGATTCACAACTTCTCCGATGATGCCCTTAGGTTAAAATTATTTCCTTTCTCACTTAAGGACAAAGCCAAATACTGGCTACATACTTTGGATTCCAAGACTATATCAACTTGGGACCAGCTACAAGGAGAGTTTCTCAAGAAATATTTTTTAATAAGAAAAACTAATCAAATAAGAAAAGCCATAACTAGTTTTTCCCAATTAGATGGAGAAATATTTCATGAAACATGGGAGAGGTTAAAAGATCTTATTAGAAAATATTTCCATCATGTTGTACCCAAGTGGCAGCTAATCCAATATTTTTATGATGGGCTATCTGAAAGACATCGACAAATGGTCGATGCATCATGTGGTGGGACATTCATATTGAAAAGTGAGGATGAGGCATGGCAACTGTTTGAAATTTTAAGTAAAAATTTATTACATCATATGTCTGCCTCCATTAGAGATAAACCCATGTTAAACCCAAAGAGAGGTGGAATATATGAAGTAGAAAATGCCATAGATATCCATCATAAGGTAGATGAATTGTCCCAAAAGTTAAATCGATTATTAAGTATAGGACAGTCATCTTCTCCATCCCGTTAGATGCAAGATATATGTGCATTGTGTTCGAGCCCCACTCATTGTGTGAATGATTGTCTAGTTGCACCACAGTTTCTTGAATATGTACAAGAATAAGTCCATCAAGCCCAAATTACTCATAGACCAGGAAACAACCCTTATTCTAGTACGTACAATCCAGGATGGAGAAATCATCTGAATTTCTCATGGAAACCACAACCGGTGGTTCCTCCAGTGCAACAAAGATCAGGTTATCCGATGCGACTTATAGACATCCATCTCAGTCACAATACCAGAATCCTCCTCAACCCAGTCCGAGTACTCATAACTCGACTTTCGAAGAAAAGGTGCTGCAAGCACTTAAAGGACTAGAAATGAATACCCAACTCCTTCATTCCCATACACAATCAATAGCAAAGCTAGAGACTCAGATAGGTCAGCTAGCAATAGCTTTTAGTAAAAGAAAAGAAGGTAAATTACCCAGTCAGCCTATTAATAACCCAAAAGGATAGTACATGGCTGAAAGCACCATTGGTCCTGAAACTTTTTTTGAACATGCCAAATCGATTATGACCCTTAGAAGCGAGAAAAACTTAAATCAACCTGAAGTAATCCAACAATAAGAGCAACCAATTCC
Source organism: Elaeis guineensis (assembly GCF_000442705.2). NCBI lineage: Eukaryota > Viridiplantae > Streptophyta > Magnoliopsida > Arecales > Arecaceae > Elaeis > Elaeis guineensis. The sequence continues at coordinate 43,451,780 of NC_026004.2, read as the reverse complement.
AGCTACACCAGAAAAAGAAGAAATCTGAAGAGAGGAAAGAACTTGTTAACCCAGCACCTGCACCTAAGGCTCTATTTCCCAGTGCTTTAGAATCCCCTCTGCCTCTTGATAAGAAGGGTATAAAAATGAATGAAATACTAAAACTATTTAAACAAGTCCAGATAAACTTACCCCTTCTCGATGCCATTAAGCAAGTTCCGACCTATGCCAAATATCTAAAGGACCTGTGTACACAGAAATGAAAATCAAAGGCACAGATACCAAGAAAAGTCCACTTAACTAAGCAGGCCAGCTTAGTTTTTCAGCAAATTGCCCCATCCAAACTGAAAGATCCAGATACCCCAATTATTTCTTGTGTCATAGGGGACCTCACGATTAAGAAAGCATTATTAGATTTGGGTGCAAGTGTCAACCTTCTCCCGAGCTCTGTATATGACCTATTTGGATTTGAAGAGTTAAAACCCACGACGGTGACCTTACAACTAGCAGACCGATCTATTAAGGTACCCCATGAAATGCTGGAAGATGTGTTGGTGAAAGTAGATGAATTTTACTTCCTGTTGACTTTCTTGTGCTAGATATGGAATCTAGTAGCAACCCCAACCAAATACCAATCATCCTAGGTAGATCCTTCTTAGCAACCGCTAATGCTTGTATAAATTGTAGGACCAGGGTTATGGATGTATCTTTCGGGAACAAGAAGCTAAGGTTGAATATTTTTAATGCATCTCTGGGACCACCTGTGTATGACCATAATGAAATCAACTTGTTAGAGGAAGTTATAGAAGATAAAGCTCCTGCCTTGCTCAACTCAGATCCTTTACAGGCATGTCTAACACATTTTGGAATGGATAATTTTGATATCAATGGATACACTGAAGAAATACATGCTTTACTAGAACCTCCCAATTTTAGCACCACCCCCTTTTGGACTGTAAAGTATGAGCAATTACTAACTCAATCAACCCTCTGGTACCTTCCTTAGAAGCACCACCTACTCTAGAGCTAAAGCATCTTCCTACCATGCTGAAATATTCATTTCTTAGACCCAATAATACCCTTCCAGTGATCATTGCATCTGACCTAACCAATGACCAGGAAGACAAACTTGTAGGGGTGCTCAAAAAGCATAAAGAGGCTCTAGGGTGGTCAATTGCCGATTTGAAGGGTATAGATCCTTCTTTTTGCATGCATCATATTCACTGTGAGGTTGAGGCAAAACCACATAGGAACATGCAATGAAGATTGAATCCGAATATGTGGGAAGTCGTGAAAAAGAAAGTAGTGAAATGGCTAGATGCTGGAATTATCTACCCAATTTCGGATAGCCAATGGGTTAGTCCAACCCAGATAGTACCTAAGAAGTCAGGTATTACCGTAGTAGAGAATGATGAGGGTGAGTTAATTCCTACTCATACAACAACCGGTTGGCGAGTATGTATAGACTACCGAAAGCTGAATGCCGTTACTAGGAAAGATCATTTTCCTTTGCCTTTTATTGACCAAATTTTAGAATGGCTAGCAGGACAAAGTTTCTTCTGTTTTCTAGATGGATATTCAGGATATAACCAGATCCTGGTATTTCTTGCTGATCAAGAAAAGACTATCTTCACATGCCCATATGGAACATTTGCATTTAGACGTATGCCATTCGGTCTTAGCAATGCACCAGCCACTTTTCAATGATGCATTTTGGCCATCTTTTCTGATATGGTCGATAAATTTTTAGAGATTTTCATGGATGATTTTTTGATATTTGGCTCTACCTTTGATGATTATCTTCAGAACCTAGCCAAGGTTCTTCAATGATGTGTAGAGACAAATTTGGTTTTTAAGTTGGGAGAAGAGCCATTTTATGGTTCATGAGGGAATCGTGCTTGGACATATTGTATCCAAGCGAGGGATCGAAATAGATAAAGCAAAGGTTGAAGTAATCTCAAAAAGGCCTCCCCCAATCTCTGTTAAACAAGTGCGATCCTTTCTAGGCCACGCAGGTTTCTATAGGTGCTTCATTAAGGATTTCAGTAAGATCTCACGACCCTTGTGCAACTTGCTTGCCAAGAAAAATTCTTTTGATTTTAATGAAGATTGCCTTACTGCTTATAATAAACTCAAAACTGCCTTAACCACTACACCAATCATAAGATCTCCAGATTAGACCCTATCATTTGAAATCATGTGTGATGCTTCTGATTATGCTATAGGGGCAGTCCTTTGGCAAAGATTTAATTGGGAACCGCATGTAATTTATTATGCAAGTAAAATTCTTTCAGATGCTCAATTGAATTACACCACGACTGAAAAGGAGTTACTCACTGTTGTGTTTGCCCTAGATAAATTTAGATCATACCTTTTGGGCTCCAAGGTCCTAGTATACTCCGATCATGCAGCACTAAAATATCTGCTATCCAAAAAAGATACAAAACTTAGGCTGATTAGATGGATCCTTCTATTACAAGAATTTGATTTAGAAATTTTAGACAAAAAGGGCTTCGAAAACTTGGTAGTGGATCATATTTTTAGGATCCTGGTAGAACACAATAAAGAAATGATTAGAAATAGGTTTTCGGATGAACAACTCTTTTCAATCTCTTCCACTGATCTTCCCTAGTTCGCTCATATAGTCAATTACTTGGCAGTGGGACAAATCCCATCTCACTAGACCCAACAAGAGAAAAATAAATTTTTCTCCCAAGTAAAGTACTATTTCTGGGAAGAACCAGAATTGTTCAAATATTGCCCAGATCAAGTAATCCGACGTTGTGTCCCCGAGTATGAAGTCCAAAGTATTCTTACTTTCTGCCACTCATTAGCATGTGGGGGACATTTTAGTGGAAGAAAAACTGCAGCAAAGGTGTTGTAGAGTGGATTTTATTGGCCGACACTATTCAAAGATGCACATGAATTTGACCGTAATTGCTTGCGATGCCAGCAAACAGAAAATATTTCGAGAAAAGATATGATGCCCCTGTCCCCTATTCTTGTTGTAGAAATTTTTGATGTTTGGAGAATTGATTTCATGGGATCCTTTCCCTCCTCATTTGGATTCGAGTATATTTTGGTAGCAGTGGACTACGTATCAAAATGGATAGAGGCTATGGCAACCTGAACCAATGATCACAAAGTCATGATCAAGTTCATTCAGCATAACATCTTTAGTCGATTTGGATGCCCAAGAGCCATAATTAGCGATGGGGGTACACACTTCATGAATAAGCACTTCGACATGCTAATGAAAAAATATGAAATAACTCATAAAGTTGTCACACCTTATCACCCCCAGACAAGTGGCCAAGTTGAGGTCTCCAATAGGGAGATCAAGCATATTCTTGAAAAAATGATAAGACCCGATAGAAAAGACTGGTCAGCACGCTTGGATGATGCATTATGGGCTTACCGTAATACTTTTAAAACACCCATAGGAATGTCTCCTTATCGACTTGTATTCGGTAAAGCTTGTCATCTGTCGGTGGAATTGAAACATCATGCATTTTGGGCCATACGGCAATTTAACTTTGATATGAAAAATACAAGTTCCAATAGGAGACTTCAACTAAATGAACTTGACGAGCTACGGAATGAAGCGTATGAGAGTGCTAGAATTTATAAGGCTCGAACTAAAGCATACCATGACAAATTCATTGCACGAGAAACGTTCGAGCCCAATCAGAAAGTTTGGCTCTTCAATTCTAGGTTGCATTTGTTTCCTGGAAAACTTTGCTCACGTTGGGATGGACCTTTCATTGTAACTCAGGTATTTCCTCATGGAACTGTAGAACTTAAGAATCCTAAATAGGAGAACACCTTTAAAGTGAATGGTCAGCGATTGAAACCTTACATAGATGGAATTAGTGATGGAGAAGTAATTGAATCTGTTGATCTAGTGGATCCAATACTGCCATGATACTCAATTCAGTCTGGCTGAATACTTTAAACTTAGCACTCCTGGGAGGCAACCCAGCTTATGCATTTCTTTCTATTATCTAGCTTATTTTTATTTTTATAGAAAAACTCAAGAAGGGCAATTAGCCAAGTTGGGGGGAGCATCTCATCCAAGGCCCAGATAGAGTCATCAACCAATCACGCCCACAAAGGAAGAACCCCTCACCTGACAATGAATGAGCGCATCAAATCCAGGTGGTATCTTTCATTGTAATTTCTTTCTCTATTCTACTTTGTTATTTTCTTCATCCATTGGGGGCAATGGAAATAAAGTTGGGGGGGAGAGAATAATTAAATTAATTAAGTCCTCAAGTATGACCATAATCAGTTTTGTGTATCAAATTTTGTCTTGATTTGAAGTAAATCAGGTGTTCTAACTGATAAATGATTAACGATTTAGACAATTTTAGAGATATTGAGGGGCAAATTATTAAGGAAGCCCAATAAATGGTAGGGTTTAGACCAGAACAAATTATAAAGTAATTTCAGAACCTTCGGCCCAATGATCTCAATAAAGAATCTACTTTATGAGAGTATAAGTGAAAAAGTCAAAGTATGCAGAAAGTCCACCTTACAGTCTATTTAGATTAATAAAATAGATTTTTTATATTTCTTACTGAGTAACCGGGCCCTTTCACCTAAGTAAGCGTTATGGTTCGTGTCAAAAGGTGGGAATATGAAAGAACCTCTTGTAAAGTCAGTCTTAACTCATAGTCTTTTTGACTCGAGTTAGTAAGCCTGAGGGGTGTTCTACACCTAATGCCCTAAAGCCAACTGGTTTGGGAGTCATTGGCTTAAAACTCGCTATAAGGGTCAATTAGAAAGCTTAAGGGGTTAGGACATTGCACTGACTATACATGCTCAAAAAAAAAAGTATAGGGGGACTAAAATGCAAAAAGATAATACACTAAGCCCATAGTAAGTTAGAGGACTTAAAGAGTGAAGTAGAAAGTTGGCAAAAGAAAAACTCTAGAAATTTCTATGGACTTCACTCAACCACTAGATGGGTAGAATTGATAACCTGATGAAATATCCCTTGGATGATCTAGCTGGGTATCAATTGACTTAGAATTGCCAAGATAACTCTCATTTCTAGGACAATTTGGTACATATTATTGATTTTACTCGAGGATGAGTAAAAGTTGAAATTGGGGGGTGTGATCAATACATTAATTATGCCATAAAAAATATTATACCTATGCTATTTAATCTCTATTATTTTATATTTTTCAAGAATTATCAAGTATAAAGGCTTAATTACAGATCAACTATGTGACCAAGTCTGAGCTCTAATCCAAGTCGATTAGGTGTATATCCAAGTTATAATCACAACACCTGATGGACGAAGTAGATTGCATGAATTTAATGCAAGACTTGGCATGTGGATAGCACTTGACTTGTGGGCTGTGGTATTATGAAGATGGTACGCAAGCTTGGAACGTACATGGTTTTGCACGTAGCCCTCCCAGTGATTTAAAAGAAAGCTAGTTCACATGACAAAAACGGACTTTTTAGATGGGATCCATGCAATTTGGTGTTGGGAAGTTAACTATAAAAAGAGGCATGGCACATGACTTTTTGGGATCAAGTGCTGGTAAGGTGCGGAACTGACGCGGATACAGAACAAAATTTGCAGAACGATTTTCTGGCCCTGGATGCTGTTTACGCAAGTTAAATTCAGGCTAATCTTCACACAGAATGCGGTGCAGAAGTTTTTGACGTGATATGGATGCGGCTTGGATTTTTATTTAAAGAGAAACCACAGGAGCAAAAGGGGGGACGCACTGGACACCGCCATTCTCCATCTCTTCTCCCATCATTCTCATCTAGCCTAGCCCTCCAAACATCCAAAAGCTTCCACCATCCATCACACACCAACCCCCCCCCTCTTCCATCTCCAACCTTCCAAACAATTCATCTGCTCAACCCCAGAATGTCAGCGCGCAAGAGTTCCATGGAAGGCTAGACTCCAACTCGAAAAGACGATGAAGCCTACAACACAGATTTATTTTCTTTATCTTGTATTTATTTTCCATGCAATGAAATAAAGAATTGTTTAAAGCTTCATGCTCATTTGATATTCTTTCTTATTTCTTTAGAAATTTGGATTCGACATGTACGACTTATACTTTTCACAGACATACCGTGATCTACAGATACGGTACATGCTAGGAAAGATAGATCATTACATTTCAAGTTCGAGTTTCTAACTGGTAGTTGAGTTAAGGTAATCTATACTCTAGAAGGATGAGCCATAATCCAAAAATATGGTTCTTACCTATCCGAGATAAATTACGCTGCTTCTTAATTATAAATCTCATCATTGCGACATACAAGTAAAAGAAAATAGAATCTATTTTGCATGGTGGATTCTGAATTTTTGAGGTTTCTTTTCTATTCAATTTTCTTTCATGAATTAAATTTAAATTATTATTTTCTTAGTAATTAATTAAAATCAATCCTCTCTTTCTTTTATTAATTATAAATAATTATTCGAGATCCCTGTGGAAACGATCCTGATTCATCCTAACTACATAGTAAATTAGAATTAGGTTTATTTTTGGTGCCCTGACGACGTGCATCACTGCACCACCATTGCAAATGAATAGACTTTCAGATGTCGACTTTCGATCATCTATATCAGACATAAAGTCTGAGTCTATAAATCTCTGAACCTAGAGTTCTCCATTCTCAAAGACTAGAAACATATCCTTAGTTCTTCTCAAGTACTTAAGGATACATTTCACAGAAGTCCAGTGCTCTTCACCTGGATTCGACTGATATCTGCTTTTGACACTCACAGCATGGCTATATCAGGTCGTGTACATAGCATGGCATATATGAGGCTCCCTATTGCCGAAGCATAAGGGATCTTGCTCATGCGTTCAATCTTCTCAGGTGTGCTAGGGCACATCTTCTTGGAGAGATGAATGCCATGTCTAAAAGGTACTAAACCTCTTTTGGAGTTTTTCATGCTAAACCATTTTAGCACCTCCTCTATGTACATCTTCTGTGAAAGTTCTAGCATCCTATTTGGTCTATCTCTATAGACCTTAATACCTAGTATAAAAGATGCTTCTCCTAGATCTTTCATAGAGAACTCCTTGGACAATCGTATTTTGACTGAGGTCAACATAGAAATATCATTTCCAATTAGGAGGATGTCATCAACGTTCAGTATGAGAAAGACAACTGCGCTCCCACTGACCTTCTTGAATACACATGGTTCCTCCTCATTCTTAATGAAACCTAACATTTTGATCACATCATTGAAACGAGTATTCTAGCTCCGAGATGCTTGCTTAAGTCTATAAATGGATCTTTGCAACTTGCAAACCTTGTGATCATCATCACTGGATGTGAAACCAAGTGACTGTTTCACATAGATATCTTCCTCAAGATATCCATTTAAGAACTCCATTTTCACATCCATCTGCCATATTTCATAATCAAAATAGGCTGCAACTGAAGGAAAAACCGTCTTTTTCCTTATAGGATCTTCCAGATTTCATCAAATCTAGGGCAAAATAATTAAAAAAAAAAAATTATCCTATATTTATTTCAAATCTAAATCTTTAGATCTAATTTTATTATATAATATTAATTTAAAAATAAATCTAAAAATATGAGTAAACATGAAATACCTCAAGGATAATCTGATTACCCTGTAGATGATCGCAGCAAGCCTGAGGTTCTGATTTAGCCATGCAATCGCCTGGCTTCTACCAGTATCCACTCGAGCAGAATCTGGATCATCTTCTCCTTGCAAATCTCTACTCCAAAAATCAAAACTAAATATGATTAGAAAGATCTTCAAAAGTCTTCCTGAAGTTGGAGCAGCAGCCTGTCGAAGAAGTCCTGCAGCCTTTCTGTTCAAGGCGTCACCACGCCTTAAACCTTTGCCAGATGGACGTCCAACTCCTAGGACATGAAGAGGAAATGGAGAGCTACAGATGGGACATAGAGAAGAGGAGGGGGATGTCAGCTTTGATTGGTTTGGTGCAATCACTTAAAACCCTAGGTGCAGACAGGGTTTATATAGACCCTGCTGCACTGCGCAGTGCCACATCATTCGATGAATCAAAAAATTTCAATAAATCTAAAAAAATTTTGATTGGTGGAGTGATGTCATCTGATCACATTAGATAAGAAACTTACCCTCTCTCCAAGAGTTGGCACCAACTTTGGATAAGCACAAAGGAAGGTTGGCACCAACAAGTCCATGTTGATCAAGACTCTCCATCCTTATCCACTTGGGGCGCCCACTTAATCTAATTGGGCTCACACCATAATCTGATTATGGTGCCCAATTTAATGTGGTTTTGGCATGTGGACACTCCACAAAATTCCTCCAATGAGCTCCTGCCAAGTGGCCTTCAGTTTAAGACCCATATGTCAACATTTAACAGATGTCCTAAAATTAAAATGACAGGTGTCAGGAATTAGCAGGTGCTTGTCTTAAATTCATCTCATAAATTAAAACAAACCTTTTTTGAGTTGGACAAGCTTTATTTAGACTGAGAGAAACCTTCTCAAAATTTTTTAGATGAGTCAAATCATATTTGGCTTAGTCAAGATGAAAAAGATTACACGAGAAGAAAGTTAGGCTCAATCGTGTGCTAGCACGATTTTCTTGAACCTAATTGGATCTAATCCAAATCAATTGGGCTAGCCTAATTGATGACATCCAGATCCTAACCCTTGTTAGTGTGACCCAGTTAGGTTCAATTCTATATGATAATGAGACATGTCATGATCTCATCATCGACATCATCAAAACTCTTTTCGATGGACCAGAACTCTTCTGATTCAGACAATTAGAATGATCGATCATCAAGATCATTCTAATTGCTTCCAAAATCCATCAATGACACCTAACAGTATATGATGGCAACCCATCAGAACTGAAGATGAACCTCTTGGTGTAGCTATCTGTGTGATTGAGTTCCTCTATCATGAGTCCTGACTGAATTATGGTTAAGGTGAACTCGTCAAACCCAACATCAGTCATATGAATCAATCGATCGATCTGAGTCTGATGTGAAATCCCAATGAAAAACTCTTTTCTATTATTTCACTCTACCATGTCCATGGGATTAAGGACTTGATCTTTCGATCACCAAAGAACTACTCCTCTCATCTACCGAGGTTGATAGATCCCATCTTGGTGCGATCTGGTTCTTACAATGAATATGCTACAACCAACATACACCTCAGGGTTTCGAATGGCTAGGAGACCAAGTTATGGTATAGTCAAATTATAACACACTCAAGGTGAACTATCGATGCACCTTAGATCAAAGAACTAGACACACAACTGCAGCATCGAGCTTAGTCATCGACGAGAAGGTAGACTTCCTTATAACTGCTCGAGGTGGTCACGCTCAAGTACTCTCATTCTCAATGAATACCTGTACTCTCGCTTCAGTATCTCCACACCGTAGACTCAAGACACATCTACCCTAAGGAAGCGATCGTATACCAATCTTCTGGATCGATCACCATCCTCGTGATGATCCTATTGTCAGGAGCTGTTTATGAGTTAGTTATGTAAATTCATGCCTTAAATTTTCAACTCTTGAAAATATGAATTGACATTCCTACTAACTCAAAAGATGTATCACAGACATAATGTACACAATGTGATAGAAGAATAATCCATTTATTGATTTATAGTCAAAATTATAAATTTGCCTTTAAATTTGTACAGGAATGTGTCAGCCAATCTGGTATCTAGGACACACATCTAACAAACTCCCACTTGACCTAATGCCAATTGGCTACATATCTAAGTCCCATCTTCTCAAGGTGGGCTTCGATCTTCTGCTGGCCTAATGGCTTTGTCAGTGGGTCTGCCACATTGTCTGTGGAGTCGACTCTCTTAACCTCGACATAACCTTTTTCGAGGTAATCACAGATCAGATGGAATCATCATTCGATATGCTTAGACTTTTGTTGAGACTTTGGCTCTTTAGCTAGGGCTATGGCACCATTATTGTCACAGTAAAGAGGGATGGCATCCGATGACATCACTCCAAGCTCTGCGGTAAATTTCTTATACTAGAATGCCTCCACAGCTTTTGATGCAGCAATATACTCTACCTCCATGGTGGAATCAGCAATCATCGTCTGCTTGAAACTCTTCCAGCTAACTGCACCACCATTGTAAATGAACAGACTCCCAGATGTCGACTTTCGATCATCTATATTAGACATAAAGTCTGAGTCTGTATATTCCTGAATCTGAAGTTTTTCATTCCCAAAGACGAGAAACATATCCTTAGTCCTTCTCAAGTACTTAAGGATACATTTCACAAAAGTCCAGTGCTTTTCACCTGGATTCGGTTGATATCTGCTTGTAACACTCACAGCATGGGCTATATCAGGTCGTGTACATAGCATGGCATACATGAGGCTCCCTATTGTCGAAGCATAAGAGATTTTGCTCATGCGTTTAATCTCCTCAGGTGTGCCAGGGCACATCTTCTTACAGAGATGAATGCCATGTCTAAAAGGTACTAAACCTCTTTTGGAGTTTTTTATGCTCAACTTTTTTAGCACCTCCTCTATGTACATCTTCTGTGAAAGTCCCAACATCCTATTTGGTCTATCTCTATAGACCTTAATACCCAGTATAAAGGATGCCTCTCCTAGATCTTTCATAAAGAACTCCTTAGACAACCATACTTTGACTGAGGTCAATATGGGAATGTCATTTTTAATTAGGAGGATGTCATCTACGTACAATACGAGGAAGATAACTGCGCTCCCACTGATCTTTTTGAACACACATGGTTCTTTCTCATTCTTGATGAAATTAAATATTTTGATCACATCATTGAAATGAGTATTCCAACTCCGAGATGCTTGCTTAAGTCCATAAATGGACCTTTGCAGCTTGTAGACCTTGTGATCATCATCACTAGATGTGAAATCAAGTGGTTGTTCCATATAGATATCTTCTTTAAGATATCCATTTAAGAATGTCGTTTTTATGTCCATCTGTCATATTTCATAATCGAAATAGGCTGCAACAGCAAGCAATGTGCAGATGGATTTTAGCATGGCTTCGGACGAGAAGGTTTCCTGATAGTCAATGCCTTCATGCTGACTATAACCTTTCGCTATGAGCCTAGCCTTGAATGTCTCTACATTCCTATCTGCACCTATCTTTCTCTTGAAGATCTATTTACACCCAATAGGAACAATATCTTCAGGTGGATCTACCAAGGTCCAGACTTGGTTTGAGTGCATCGAGTCAATTTCTGATCTCATTGCCTCTAACCATTTCTCAGAGTCGATATCTGATATTGCCTCGTCATAGGTCTTGGGATCATCAACATGAGCCCCATTTTCCATGAGAAATATTTACTCTTGTTGGTGCAAAAATCCGCTTACGTCGGAGAAGCTGGAGTCGCGATCGCCGCCAAGACCTGTAAAAGAAGTCTAAACTGGAGGTGGGGTTGCTCCGACAAGACCCTCCGACGTTCAAGTCAGTTCTCTGCCTCAACAAGAATGGAGTACTCGAACGGAAATTTTAGCAGTTTTTAGGTAAAAATGAGAGCTTATAGAATAACGTATCTGGGGTTCCCCTTTTATAGACGGAAGGGGCAACAAATTGATAGCGACGCCTGTAATTGTCTAGTAGTGGGCCACCCAGAGTCAGGAGAAATTTATTGCGGAGGGTAGTGGAGTGGGATCGTGGCTATTGCCGTGGCTCGCCACGTGGAATCAGTTACGGAGAGTGGGGTGGCATCCACTGCCGTGACTCGTCAGGGAGTGGTGGAATTGCACAGGATCCGCCATAGGGAGTGGAGCAGAATCGTGATCGTTAAAATGGCCTGCCAGGGAGTAATGGAGCTGCGTAGGGTCCGCCGCAGGGAGTGGAGCAGTGTTGTCCGTTACTGTGGCCTGCCAGGGGGTCCAGACTTGTCGGTCGAAGTTCGGTTGGAGTCGGTAGCGAGGTTCGATACCCGTAGGAGTTTGGGCAAGGTTTTCCCGCAGTCGGAATAGAAGATGGAGTCTGGCTTTCATAGGAGTCCAGATGAAGTCAACTTGCAGTTGGGGTCGTGGGCGGGATCCGGCTCCCGTAGGAGTCCGGACGAAGTCCGTCCGCAGCCGTTGGAATCGAGGATGGAGCCTGGCTCCCGTAGGAATCCGGGTGGAGTCTTCCTGCAATTAAAATCGAAGGTGAAGTCCGGCCCCCGTAGGAGTCTGGACAAGGCTTACCAGCAGTCGAAGTTAAAGACGGAGCCTAGCTCCCGTAGGAGTCCGGGCGGAGTCTACTTGCGGTTGAAGTCGTGGGCGGAGTCCGGCTCCCGTAGGAGTCCGGACGAAGTCTGTCCACAGCCGTTGGAGTCGAGGATGGAGCCCGGCTCCCGTAGGAATCTAGGCGGAGTCTTCCTGCAATTAAAATCAAAGGCGAAGTCTGGCTCCCGTAGGAGTCCGGATAAGGCTTACCAGCAGTTGAAGTTGAGGATGGAGCCCGACTCCCGTAGGAGTCCGAGCGGAGTCTACTTGTGGTTGAAGTCATGGGCGGAGTCTGGCTCCCATAGAAGTCCGGATGAAGTCTATCTGCAGCCGTTGGAGTCGAGGATGGAGCCCGGCTCCCGTAGGAATCCGGACGGAGTCTTCCTGCAATTAAAATCAAAGGTGAAGTCCGGCTCCCGTAAGAGTCCAGACAAGGCTTACCAGCAGTTGAAGTTGAGGATGGAGCCCGGCTCCCGTAGGAGTCCGGGTGGAGTCTACTTGCGGTTGAAGTCGTGGGTGAAGTCCAGCTCTCATAGGAGTCCGGACGAAGTCTATCTGCGGTTGAAGTCATGGATGGAGTACGGCTCCCGTAGGAGTCCGGACGAAGTCTGTCCGCAGCCGTTGGAGTCGAGGATGGAGCCCGGCTCCCGTAGGAGTCCGGGCGGAGTCTTCTTGCAATTAAAATCAAAGGCGAAGTATGGCTCCCGTGAGAGTCCGGATAAGGCTTACCAGCAGTTGAAGTTGAGGACGGAGCCCGGCTCCTGTAGGAGTCCGGGCGAAGTCTACTTGCGGTTGAAGTCGTGGGCGGAGTCCGGCTCCTGTAGTAGTCCGGACCAAGTCTGTCTGCAGCCATTGGAGTCGAGGATGGAGCCCGACTCCCGTAGGAGTCCGGGCGGAGTCTTCCTGCAATTAAAATCAAAGGCGAAGTCCGGCTCCCATAAGAGTTCGGACAAGGCTTACCAGCAGTTGAAGTTGAGGACGGAGCCCGGCTCCCGTAGGAGTCCCGGCGGAGTCTACTTGCGGTTGAAGTCATGGGCGGAGTCCGGCTCCCGTAGGAGTCCGAACGAAGTCTGTCTGTGGTTGAAGTCATGGATGGAGTCTGGCTCCCGTAGGAGTCCGGACGAAGTCTGTCCACAGCCGTTGTAGTCGAGGATGGAGCCCGGCTCCCGTAGGAGTCCGGGCGGAGTCTTCCTACAATTAAAATCAAAGGCGAAGTCCAGCTCCCGTAAGAGTCCGGACAAGGCTTACCAGCAGTTGAAGTTCAAGACGGAGCCCGACTCCCGTAGGAGTCCGGGCGGAGTCTACTTGCGGTTGAAGTCGTGGGTGGAGTCCAGCTCCCGTAGGAGTCCGGACGAAGTCTGTCTGCGGTTGAAGTCGTGGATGGAGTCTGGCTCCCGTAGGAGTCCAGATGAAGTCTGTCCGCAGCCATTGGAGTCGAGGACGGAGCCCAGCTCCCGTAGGAGTCCGGGCGGAGTCTTCCTGTAATTAAAATCAAAGGCGAAGTCCGGCTCTCGTAAGAGTCCGGACAAGGCTTACCAGTAGTTGAAGTTGAGGACGAAGCCCGCCTCCCGTAGGAGTCCGGATGGAGTCTACTTGTGGTTGAAGTCGTGGGCGGAGTCTGGCTCCCGTAGGAGTCCGGACGAAGTCTGTCCGCAGCCGTTGGAGTCGAGGATGGAGCCCGACTCCCGTAGGAGTCCGGGCGGAGACTTCCTGCAATTAAAATCAAAGACGAAGTCTGACTCCCATAAGAGTCCGGACAAGGCTTACCAGCAGTTGAAGTTGAGGATGGAGCCCGGCTCCCGTAGGAGTTCGAGCAGAGTCTACTTGCAGTTGAAGTCGTGGGCAGAGTCCGACTCCCGTAGGAGTCCGGATGACGTCTGTCCGCAGCCGTTGGAGTCGAGGATGGAGCCCTGCTCCCGTAGGAGTCCGGGCATAGTCTTCCTGCAATTAAAATCAAAGGCGAAGTCCGGCTCCCGTAAGAGTCTGGACAAGGCTTACCAGCAGTTGAAGTTGAGGACGGAGCCCGGCTCCCGTAGGAGTCCGGGCGGAGTCTACTTGTGGTTGAAGTCGTGGGTGGAGTCCGACTCTCATAAGAGTCCAGACGAAGTCTGTCTGTGATTGAAGTCATGAATGGAGTCCAGCTCCCGTAGGAGTCCGGACGAAGTCTGTCCGCAGCCGTTGGAGTTGAGGACGGAGCCCGACTCCCATAGGAGTCCGGGCGGAGTGATGGGAGCTCACCAACAGCAGTCGAAAGTCAGAAGAGACTTGCGAGGGTCAATCCCGCCATGAACTTCGGCTGAGGGTATTTTATACCCAACACCAGTCCCCCTACTTCTGAGTTTGAATTTTGAATGAAGTACAGAGAGATCGTCGCAGTCGAAGTTCTTGTAGGAACCAGATCTAGGGTTTCAGGGTTAGATCTTGAAACTTTTTCAAGATCATATAGCGGAAGACTAAAATAAATCAAAATTTATTTTCTAAAACTAGAGAATCCCTAGATCTAAGATCCTATTACATGATTATTATATAGCATTAAATCAGAAATTAAAATATATAAATATAGCATGAACTATATGTTGATCATATCAACATGTTTCTATACTACATCTAATGTATGTATTAAACAATAGATCAGATCTATTACCTTGCAAGTTAGACGTTCTAACCTTGTTGATCTGGGCTTGAGGATGATGTTGCAAGCCGTACACGCATCCGGCCTCTAGGAGTCATCCACACGAGCCCACGAATCTCGAACAGAAGTCCTGCTTCAGGAAATCAGCACAGTATGCTAGTACTGCGCTGATCCTTCTTTGATGGTTGATCAGGTGCCTCCTTCTTCTTGATTTAGACTCTTCCAAAGATGGAAAGTAGAAGGAGGAGTTTCAGATCTGAGACGCTCTCAGGAAACTCAAGATGGAGGGAGGAAAGATATGAAAACAAAAACCCTAGAAGAAGACCCTCTTCTTCTTCACGTTTTTCTCTCTAGACACCCAAACTTGCATCTTTTATATCTCCACGACCCAAAGGTATTTCTCTCTAATTTTTGGATAAAACAAAGGTCTCTCAAATATCTGACTTCTCCTAAAATTTCATAAAGAAACTCATCTTATATAGAGAGATATAATAGAGTCCTTGTCTAGGTCAAACACCTAGTCAAGGCTTATCCAAACATGGCAAGTTAAGGGACGCCCAACTCTTGAGCACCACCTCCATATTTTTATGCATAGATTACTAGAAAATGGTACACAATGTATACCCTAAAATCCATGAAAGTTCCAAAAAAAATTTGGATAAATTCGGTGCAAAATTGAAAGAGTTTTGGATTTCTAAAAACTCTATCTCATAGAATTCAAAATCCAAACTTATTCCTTTTAAATTTGATCCAAACCACCTTCCATGTAAGAAAGAAGAGAGGAGACCTTTTGTGAACATGGGAAAGATCTGGGAGAGGGCTTTTGTCATACAAAATAAGTGGAGATTGGCGTTGAATAAGAGAGAGGGCGTGGAGAAGGCTTATGTGGTGCAAGGTGGAATCCTAGTCTTACTAGGATTCTGTCTTATGACTTGTTTTAATTTGGTTTTTCAAATCAAATCAAATCAAAATTAGATCAACCCAACTAAAATAGGTTTTAACCCAATTAAGAACCTAATTTAATCAGATTAAATTAGATTTAAATCTGATTTAATTTTCTAATCAAATTAGAAATTAGATTGACCCAAGTCCTAGTTGAACTAGGACTAGTTTTTCCTTGCACTTGGCTTATCCAATAAACCAATTGGACTTGATCCAATCAAGCCCAAACCAAATTTAATTAAATTATATTTAATTAGACTTAATCTCAACCCATTGGCTTAATCAAATTAAGCCAATTAGCAATCAAATTGCTAATCGATCCTCCTGCAACACTTGTACTGGGTTAAATGTCAATCGTATTGATCATTTAACCCTAGAACGATTCTTAATCGTTGTCAACCATCCAATCGAATCATAAACTCTAATGTGTGTAACCTCATAGGTCCGAACCTAAGTCGGTAGCATAGGAACAAATTCTTATACTAATCGAAGTGACCATCTAGCAATGGTACCCGACGATCGGATAGGTCGAATGTATAGAACAACATCCTTAGAACCCATGCGGATATAGTTTTCATATAATTCATCCCCTTGACCAAAATGATCATAGGACACTCCAGAGTTCAACTGTCAACTCTGATCAGGTTGTCCACATTGTATTTCAAAATATCAAATCCATCTGATGGATTACCCTGGCCAAGGTTTTGCTAAATTGAAATACTGCGACTCATTCTTCTCCAACTCTTGGAGTGGTCAATCCCATCCCGATCACACTCTGACTTTGCAAGTACTTGACTGTGCCCAGAAGTCTTCCATCCCTGAATTAGAAATTCAGTTAGTCCAGTACCAAAGCACAGTGAGTTGCTTGCAAGTCACTGAGGCGATCTCAGGTCTAAGAGACACTTATACCTATATCCCATCAGAGACATTCTCGACAGCAGAATACTCTAGAGTTGGTCACGTTCAATGATGATGTACCCTTACATCTCACCTGTATACCATACCAGTGTCTGCCCACTCTTTGGTTAAGAGGACAACTAACCCATATGGCCTACAGCGACCTATGCTCGATAGAAGCTGTCGCCCTTATTAACAGCTTATCATTTGGTCGTGAACAGTTTTAAGGACTAATCGATAAATCCTCTCTTTATCAAACTTAAATAGTCCTAAGGACTTCATCATAACAATGGAGTTCATTAGAAGATGAAAGCTTATGATGAAGATGCCAAATATATTTTATTTATTAACAAATCAATTACAATACTTGGTTGCTCAACCGTCAATAGCTTGACGATTGGCTTTTTGGGACACATTTCCCAACAACTCTCACTTGTCCTAAAGCCACTCGATACAGTATCTAATATCCATCTTCGACTTGTGGTTGTCGAACTCCTTTATTGCCAGGGCTTTAGTGAAGGGGTCAGCCAGATTCTCCTTTTCGTCGATCTTTTGAAGGTCGACGTCACCTCGATCCATGATCTCTCAGACCAGGTGGAAGTGGTGCAAGATGTGCTTCGTCCGTTGATGTGCTTTGGGTTCCTTCACCTGAGCTATGGCACCAGTGCTGTCGCAGTAGAGCAGGACTGGACCATCGAGGGAGGATGCTACTCCGAGCTCGTTGATGAATTTCCTTAGCCAGACAGCTTCCTTTGCAGCATCCGATGCTGCGATGTACTCCGCTTCACAAATAGAGTCCGCCACAGTATGCTGCTTGGAACTCTTCCAGCAGATAGCTCCACCATTCAGAGTAAAGATATAACCCGACATGCTCCTGCTGTCATCATGGTCAGATTGAAGCTAGAGTCTGTGAACCCCATAAGTTTCAGATCTGACTTGCCATAAACCAACCATTGGTCCTTAGTATTTCTCAAATACTTAAGGATGGCTTTAACCACTTTCTAGTAATTTTCTCCAGGATCAGATTGGTATCTACTCACTACTCCTAGTGAGTATGCCACATCTGGTCTTGTACATGTCATGGCATACATGATAGATCCCATGGCTAAAGCATATGGGACTCTACTCATACGCTCTCTCTCTTCAGGAGTTATCGGACAATCCTTCTTAGAGAGAGAAATTTCATGGCCTATCGGTAGATAGCCCTTCTTGGAATTCTCCATGCTGAACCTCTTCAGCACAGTGTCTATGTACATGGACTGGGATAACCCAAGCATCCTTTTAGATCTATCCCTATAGATCTTCATCCCTAGGATGTAGGATGCTTCACCCAAGTCCTTCATGGAGAACTGTGATGACAACCAAACTTTTATTCCCTGTAGTGCGGGGATGTCATTCTCGATTAAGAGAATGTCATCCACGTACAAGATAAGGAATACCACAACTGGACCATTTGCCCATTTATAGATGCAGGGCTCTTCTCCATTCTTAATGAAGCCATACGTTTTGATCACCTTATCAAAATGCATGTTCCAACTCCGAGAAGCTTGCTTCAGTCCATAAATGGATCTCTGAAGCTTGCACATCTTGGACTCATCTGTGGATATAAACCCCTCAGGTTGTATCATATACACCTCTTCGGTCAGCTCTCCATTCAGGAAAGCTGTCTTTACATCCATCTGCCAGATCTCATAATCCAGATGGGCAGCTATTGCAAGCATTATCCGAATGGATTTGAGCATTGCCACAGGGAAAAACATCTCGTCATAGTCAATACCATAACGTTGACGATACCCCTTAGCGATCAGACGGGCTTTATAGGTCTCCACCTTTCCATCTGCGCCCCTCTTCCTTTTGAAGACCCATTTACACCCAATGGGTTTAACCCCTTCAGGTGGGTCAACCAATATCCATACATCGTTGACCTTCATGGACTCCATTTCAGATTTCATAGCTTCAAGCCATTTCTCAGAATCAGATCTCTACATTGCATCCATATAGGTGATCGGATCCTCATTATTCTCTTCAAGTTCGATGGGATCACCGTCTCGGACTAAGAAACCGTAGTATCTATCCGGCTGATGCGGTACTCTATCGGATCGTCTTAATGGTGCAGGTACATTGGGCTCCGAATATGATCTAATCATATCAGACTCAGGTTCAGCTTTTGGTGTCGATCCTTCTACCTATTGAACTTCATCAAGTTCAATCTTAGAGGCAACGGTTCCTTCACCAAGGAACTCCTTTTCGAAAAAGATTGCCTTAAGGCTGACGAACACCTTTTGTTCATCAGCATGGTAGAAAAAATATCTTTTTGTCTCTTTGGGGTACCCTATGAATGAGCATTTGTCAGACCTAGGTCCAAGTTTGTCTGTGACTAATCATTCGACATAGACCGGGCACCCCCAGACCCTAAGGTGTGAAAGTACTGGCTTACGTTCCGTCCATATCTCATATGGAGTCTTAATTACAGACTTACTTGGAACTCTATTTAATAGATAACAGGCCGATTCGAGTGCATATCCCCAGAAGGATATCGGCAAGTTAGCAAAATCCATCATGGATCGGACCATGTCTAACAGAGTCCGATTCCTCCTTTCAGACACATCATTATGCTGTGGTGTTCCTGGAGGAGTCCATTGGGAGAGAATCCCATTCTCTCCTAGATATGTGAGAAATTTACTAGAAAGGTATTCTCCTCCTCGATCAGATTGAAGAGTTTTAATACTCTTCCCAATTTGTTTTTCTACTTCGCTTCGGAATCGTTTGAACATTTCAAATGAATCTGACTTATGTTTCATCAGATAGACATATCCATATCGGGATAGGTCATTCGTGAAAATTATGAAGTAGAAATATCCACCTCTAGCACTGGTGCTCATGGGCCCGCATACATCAGTATGTACTAGGCCCAAGAGCTTAGTAGCTCTCTCACCTTTTCCAGTAAAAGGTGACTTGGTCATTTTACCAAGAAGACAGGACTCACAGGTTGGAAGTGATTCACAATCACTGACTTCGAGGATTTTCTCTTGAGTCAACCTGTTTATTCTGTTCTTGTTTATATGACCTAGCCTCTAATGCCATAAGTAGATATTTGACACACTATCTAATCTAGGGTGCTTGCTAGTAGAATAGACTCTTATCAGGCTTGATCTTTTTGGTCTGGCTCTGCACTGATGTCCCAGCCTGAACTTGCACCTTCTTCACTTTCTTCTTCTTGTTCTTCTTCCCTTTCTTAAAAGGTCGAGAACTAGAAGACGAACCTCCCACTAAGTTCACCGACTCCTTGTGAAGTTAGTGATCCTTCTCAAAGTTCTGAAGCAACCCCAGTAACCCGTGGTAGTTCTCTTCAGGCTTTGTCATTCTATAATGAGTGAGGAATGGGAGATAAGACTTGGGCAGTGAGTTCAGTATTGCATCTTTCCCAAGCTGCTCATGCAAGGGAAAGCCGAGCTTGGTCAATCGTTCCATCAGCTCGATCATGTACAATACATGATCAGTGACAGAGGCACCATCCTGCATTTTGGCGTTGAAGATGGCACAACTAGTCTTGTGCCTCTCTACGTCATCGGGTGTGCTAAAGGCATCCTCCAACACTTGAAGCATGTCCTTTGGCTGAGTCATCTCGAATCTGTGACTGAACTCGTCGCTCATAGCAGCCAGCATGATACAGCGCACCGTGGTGAGGTCACTTAGCCACTTCTGGTAAGTGTCTTTGACTGTTCCACATGCATTGGCAGTTAGCTCCTCAGGTACAAGATCCATTATCACATATAGGATCCGTTCATGCTCTAGGACTATCTTCAACTTTCGGTACCAGCTACCGAAGTTGGATCCCACCAACTTATCATTGTCCAACAATGATCGGAGCAATAGGGAAGTGGCCATATTTGCACAAAGAAGAACCATAACCTAATTAGTAATTGATTCATTAAACCTAAAGATTTGGACTTTAATCAAAAGGTTTCTCCCACTATTTTATTCGAATTGGTAGCCTCTACCTCCAATTCGAGGAATTACCCTAATTCCTTAGCGGGTACTAGAATCCACTTAGACTGCACACAAGTCCAACTTTGGTTGGTCAACCCATGTACATCTAAGGGTATGTTCATAACCAATTATTTCTCTAAATAATTTTTAGTAATTTTAATTTTGCCCCAGAAACCTAATCAGTAGGCTTTGGCCTCCACTGTAAGGATCCGGTTAGGTCCAACCATTAACATGATCATACTTGGTGTATCTAACCAATGAATGATTAAGCCCAACTTTGGTTGGCTCACCTAACCACCATTAGAGAGATACTTCCAAGTCGTCATATGATGAGTGATAATTCCATTAGTCAACAAGTACCAGGCCTTTGGATCTGCAATGATTATTGAGTTAATGGACTCATTATCAAACACCTTAATGGGAGGCTATGACTCAGTTATCTTCATAACTTTATCATTTTAAGGACCTAATAATTTTAGAAGATTTAAATAATTTAGAGGATGAGGTCAGATGAACCAGCTTATCATGATCCTCCCACTGGCTTCACTAAGTCAGCTTAAAGGAGACCAGGGCTGGTCTAGGAGCACCTAAATAGTCACACTGATTTATCTAGCTGACATGGGTCAGCTCGAATAGTCAAGTGATCCAATCAAAACATAATTTTACCAAGAGGTCAGGTAAGTTCGATCAGTGGGAGGGTCTGCCAAAGCTTGCCTTAGACACCATTAGAAATGGCCAGGTAAGCGGGCTCCCAATTAAAAACCACCGGTCTGGTTTACCTTAGACACCAACTGATTTAATTAATTTCGATTAGATCAACCTAACAGTTTGTGCTAGACCGCTTAGCCAAGAATCAAGTCCATTTGGTTCTCGTTAAAGACATGGACTTGACCAACTACAACTATTGTAATTGATCTAGAGAATCCTTGACCTAATCTAAGACAATAATTGATTAGATTTAGTAAATTCTCTAATTAAGTCCATCTTTAATCTAATCATAGGTCTAACCCAATTAATGGACCTAATTCCCACTAACCCATTAACCCAATGTGTTATGATTTGTGTCTTAGGTTCTTCAATTCATTATCCTAGAACCTAATCAAACAACTTCTTAATTCTTAATTAAGTTTTGGGCTGAGGGTTGGGTTTGGCTTTTCAAAAAGTAATTTTTATATTTATAAAATAATTTTACAATATGATTCTACCAACCATATTGCATGTTTGATTCATAATCAAGATACAACTAAAATAAACATGAAACTACTTTAGATCTAATCTAAACAGGTTCATGTAATTGAAATAATTTCAACTTTAAACAATTTCTTTACACAAAAATTATTAACAAAGAGATTTTATTTCAGATTTAAATATCTTTTAAATCTAATAAATCATAAATTTAATCTAGATCATATCTAACAAATTTATGATTAAAGATAGATCTACACAAACTAGGACAACCTTTGCACTGTAAGGGGTAAACCTTACAGCAGGACAACCTTGCAGTTTGTGATTGATCTAAAATTTTAATTTTAGATTTAATAATCAGATTATAAATTAGATCTAATCTAAGAAATAATCTAAGCATGTATAAATAATCATGTAATAAAGAACCTTCGCTCTGATACCAATTGTAGGAACTAGATCTAGGGTTTCAGGGTTAGATCTTGAAACTTTTTCAAGATCATACAGCGAAAGACTAAAACAAATTAAAATTTATTTTCTAAAACTAGAGAATCCTTAGATCTAAGATCCTATTACATGATTATTATATAATATTAAATCATAAATTAAAATATATAAATATAGCATGAACTACATGTTGATCATATCAACATGTTTCTATACTACATCTAATGTATGTATTAAACAATAGATCAGATCTATTACCTTGCAAGTTAGATGTTCTAACCTTGTTGATCTGGGCTTGAGGATGATGTTGCAAGCCGCACATGCATCCGGCCTCTAGGAGTCGTCCACACGAGCCCACGAATCTCGAACAGAAGTCCTGCTTCAGGAAATCAGCACAGTATGCTAGTACTACGCTGATCTTTCTTTGATGGTTGATCAGGTACCTCCTTCTTCTTGATTTGGACTCTTCCAAAGATGGAAAGTAGAAGGAGGAGCTTTAGATCTGAGATGCTCTCAGGAAACTCAAGATGGAGGGAGAAAAGATATGAAAACAAAAACCCTAGAAGAAGACCCTCTTCTTCTTCACGTTTTTCTCTCTAGACACCCAAACTTGCATCTTTTATATCTTCACGACCCAAAGGTATTTCTCTCTAATTTTTGGATGAAACAAAGGACTCTCAAATCTCTGACTTCTCCTAAAATTTTATGAAGAAACTAATCTTATATAGAGAGATATGATAGAGTCCTTATCTAGGTCAAACACCTAGTCAAGGCTTATCCAAACATGGCAAGTTAAGGGACGCCCAACTCTTGAGCACCACCTCCATATTTTTGTGCATGGATCACCAAAAAAGGGTGCACAATGTATACCCTAAAAACTATAAAAATTCCAAAAAAAATTTGGATAAATTCGGTGCAAATTTGAAAGAGTTTTGGATTTCTAAAACTCTATCTCATAGAATTCAAAATCCAAACTTATTCCTTTTAGATTTGATCCAAACCACCTTCCATGTAAGAAAGAAGAGAGGAGACCTTTTGTGAACGTGGGAGAGATCTGGAAGAGGGATTTTGTCGCATAAAATAAGTGGAGATTGGCGTTGAATAAGAGAGAGGGCGTGGAGAAGGCTTATGTGGCGCAAGGTGGAGTCCTAGTCTTACTGAGATTCTGTCTTATGACTTGTTTTAATTTGGTTTCCCAAACCAAATCAAATCAAAATTAGATCAACCTAATTAAAATAGGTTTTAACCCAATTAAGAACTTAATTTAATCAGATTAAATTAGATTTAAATCTGATTTAATTTTTTAATCAAATTAGAAATTAGATTGACCCAAGTCCTAGTTGAACTAGGACTAGTTTTTCCTTGCACTTGGCTTATCCAATAAACCAATTGGACTTGATCTAATCAAGCCCAAACCAAATCTAATTAAATTATATTTAATTAGACTTAATCTCAGCCTATTGGCTTAATCAAATTAAGCCAATTAGCAATCAAATTGCTAATCGATCCTCCTGCAATACTTGTACTGGGTTAAATGTCAATCGTATTGATCATTTAACCTTAGAACGATTCTTAATCATTGATCAACCATCCGATCGAATCATGAACTCTAATGTATGTGACCTCATAGGTCCGAACCTAAGCCGGTAGCATAGGAACAAATTTCTATACCAATCGAAGTGACCATCTAGCAATGGTACCCGACGACCGGATAGGTCGAATGTGTAGAACAACATCCTTAGAACCCATGCGGATATAGTTTTCATATAATTCATCCTCTTGACCAAAATTATCATAGGACACCCCAGAGTTCAACTGTCAACTCTGATCAGGTTGTCCACATTGTATTTCAAAATATCAAATCCATCTGATGGATTACCCTGGCCAAGGTTTTGCTAAATTGAAATACAGCGACTCATTCTTCTCCAACTCTTGGAGTGGTCAATCCCATCTCGATCACACTCTGACTTCGCAAGTACTTGACTGTGCCCAGAAGCCTTCCGTCTCTGAATTAGAAATTCAGTTAGTTCAGTACCAAAGCACAATGAGTTGCTTGCAAGTCACTGATGCGATCTCAGGTCTAAGGGACACTTATACCTATATCCCATCAGAGACATTCTCGACAGTAGAATACTCTGGAGTTGGTCACGTTCAATGATGATGTACCCTTACATCTCACCTGTATGCCATACCAGTGTCTCCACACTCTTTGGTTAAGAGGACAACCAACCCATATGGCCTACAGCGACCTATGCTCGAAAGAAGCTGTCATCCTTATTAACAGCTTATCATTTGGTCGTGAACAGTTTTAAGGACTAATCGATAAATCCTCTCTTTATCAAACTTAAATAGTCCTAAGGACTTCATCATAACAACGGAGTTCATTAGAAGATGAAAGCTTATGATGAAGATGCCAAATATATTTTATTTATTAACAAATCAATTACAATACTTGGTTGCTCAACCGTCAACAGCTTGACAATTGGCTTTTTGGGACACATTTCCCAACAGTTCTCCCCCTGACGCCCGCGCACAACCGTCCTCAGATATGTTGGCATTTAATGCGCACATGCCGGAGCTCTTTTTTTGATTAGGGTGACCCAAAGAGTCTTTTTGAAACTCCCACCGGGACATGATCCCAAGCATCGTGCCATAAAAGTTTGCGAACAGTCAACCTCGGGTAGCGGTGAATGGGACATGTGGGACACATGGTGAGCACCGATTGGCCTAGGGACACCCGCCACCATAATGGTGCTAGGCTCTGTTGCCTATTTAAACCCCCCACCCTTCCTCGGGGGGCTTCACTTCGCCAGAGGGACGACATCTTCCTTTCGCCAAAGAGCGTAGCCACTCAGCCACTCCATCGGTGCTCCTTCCGACTCCGAGCATCCTTTGCGCCAGTTTTTGCCATCTTCATCGGCTCTCCGCCATTTCCAGTCCCCCAATTCTCTTTAAGGGGTCCCCCCGCCAGGACCTCCACCCTGGAG